>NW_027479339.1:0-147081 GCF_051014685.1 Ptiloglossa arizonensis
TCATTTTCATTATGTACTATCAATAGGTGCAGTATTTTCAATTATTGCTTCACTAATTCATTGATTCCCTTTATTCACAGGACTTTCATTAAATCGATTTTATTTAAAAACTCAATTTTATATAATATTTATTGGTGTCAATATAACTTTTTTCCCTCAACACTTTTTAGGTATAATAGGAATACCTCGTCGTTATTCAGACTATCCAGATTCTTACTACTGTTGAAATTTAATATCATCCATTGGATCAATAATCTCATTTATAAGAATAATTTTACTTTTATTTATTATTTTAGAAAGATTTTTAGCTAAACGTCTTACTATATTTAAATTTAATCAATCATCTCTCGAATGACTACAAACTTTTCCACCAAAAGATCATTCATTCCTTACTATACCCTTAATTATTAAAAATAAATTTTAATATGGCAGATTAGTGCAATGAATTTAAGATTCATTTATAAAATTTAATATTTTTATTAAAAATGTCTCATTGAAAAATAATTAATTTCCAAGACCCAAACTCTCCTTACGCCGACAATTTAAATCTTTTCCATAATTTTACTATAATTATATTAATTATAATTTCTTCCTTAACTTTAATAATTATACTAGACATTCTCTCAAATAAATTTATTAATCGATTCCTTTTAAAAAATCATCATATTGAAATTATTTGAACTTTATTACCTATAATTATTTTAGGAGTAATTGCAATTCCTTCCTTAAAAACTTTATATTTTATTGATGAATTATGAACACCTATTTATTTAACAATTAAATCAATTGGTCATCAATGATATTGATCTTATGAATATCCAGAATTCAATAACTTAAATTTTGATTCTTATATAGACAAAGACTTAAATAACATTTATATTTTTCGTCTTTTAGACGTCGATAATCGAATAATTATTCCTTCAAATACACCAATTCGTATACTTACAACATCAAATGACGTAATTCACTCATGAACTGTCCCTTCTCTAGGTCTAAAAATAGATTCAATCCCTGGTCGAATTAACCAAATAAATTTAATTACTAATCGACCTGGAGTATTTTTCGGCCAATGCTCTGAAATTTGCGGAGCTAATCATAGATTTATACCAATCGTTGTTGAAAGAACAAATTACCCCAATTTTATTAATTGAATCAATAACCAAAATTAATTTTACCTTAAATAATTAAATGTCATTAGATGTCTGATAAAAGAATTGATTTTTTAAATCAAATTATGGTAAAAATTACCTCTAATGATACTTTTAAATAAAAATTAGTTAAATTCCATAACATTAAATTGTCATTTTAAAATTATTAAAAATAATATTTTTATCAAAATAAAATTATTATAAATTTGATTTTTAGTCAAATGAAATTTAAACTTTATTATGAAAATATATATATATATATATATATATATATATTTTATACCACAAATAATACCCATTCAATGAACATGCTTATACTTAGTTATTTTACTTCTCTTACTATTAATACTTACAACCATATATTTTAATAATATAAATAAAATAATTAAATCATCCCCTAAAAAAAAAATTTTTTCAAACCCTTGATCAAATAAATGATAAATAATATGATACCAAATTTATTTTCTATTTTTGACCCATGTACAAGAAATAATTTATCATTAAACTGATTTAGATTAATTCTTCCATTTATTTTTATCCCAATAAAATTTTGAATTTTAAATTCACGATATCAAACATTTTGAAACTTATTTTTAAAATTTTTAAATTCAGAATTTAAAATCTTAACAAAAAAAAATTTTACAAGAAATCTACTAATATTTAACAGACTTATATTTATAATTTTATTTTTTAATTTTTTAGGATTATTCCCCTATATTTTTACTCCCTCCAGACATGTATCAATTAATTTATCTTTGTCATTATTTATATGAATTAGATTTATAATTTACGGATGAATAATTAATACTAAAAAAATATTTATTCATTTAGTCCCAATAAATACTCCTTTCATACTTATAAACTTTATAGTATTAATTGAAACAATTAGAAATATTATTCGACCTTGAACATTAACAATTCGATTAACAGCAAATATACTAGCAGGCCATCTTCTTTTATCTTTATTAGGTTCAACTATCAGAAAATTCTTAACATGAATCCCTTTTACAATTTTAATTCAAAATTTATTATTTATCTTAGAAATCTCAGTCTCATTAATCCAAATATATGTATTTATTATTTTATTAACTCTATATTTTAATGAATCAAACTATGAAAATATTTTCTCACCCTTTTCATATAGTTACTCCAAGTCCATGACCTTTAATTACTTCAATAAATATTATAAATTTATTTATTAGACTAATTTTATTCACAAATCTAAAACTTTTCTTATTACTAATAATTAATATATTTATATTAATTATTTGCTTATCCCTATGATGACGAGATATTATTCGAGAAAGAACATTCCAAGGATTTCATTCCCAATCAGTTCATTCTTTAATAAAAATAAGTATACTATTATTTATTATTTCTGAACTTTTCTTTTTTATTTCATTTTTCTGAACATACATCCATAACTCAATCTCTCCTAGAATTGAATTAGGTATAAACTGACCTCCTTTATCAATTAAAATATTAAACCCATTTGACATCCCTTTATTAAATTCTATCATTTTAATTTCTTCCGGATTCACATTGACCCTAAGACATAACTTTCTTTTAATAAAAAATAAATTATATAGAGAAATTTATCTTTTAGATACATGACTTTTAAGTGCAATTTTTATATACCTTCAATTTAATGAATATAAACAATCTTCATTTTCTATTAATGACGGAATTTTTGGTTCAATTTTTTATATATCTACAGGATTCCATGGCTTACATGTTTTAATTGGAGGTTTAATATTATTAATTTCCTTAATTCGAATAACTAAAAATCATTTCTCATCTATCCGTCATTTTAATTTTACAGCCTCTATTTGATACTGACACTTTGTAGATGTTGTATGATTATTTCTTTATTTAATAATTTATTGATGAATATATTAATAAATATAATAAAAATTATATTTAATTTATAATTAAATTTTTATTTAATTAAATATATTTAAAATGACTTACTTTTCTATTAAAATATTAATTATTTTAATTATCCCCTCAATTATTTTTTTAATCAATCATTTATTTTCAATAATTAATTTTAAAAACCGAGAAAAAATATCCCCTTTTGAATGTGGATTTGACCCATTATCAGAAAATCACTTGCCATTCTCTATTAATTTTTATTTAATTGCTTTAATCTTTTTAATTTTTGATATTGAAATTATACTAATTGTTCCAATAATCTCTATTTTAATTAAATTTTACAATTTAACCACTTTCTATACTTTTATTTCTATTATCTGAATCCTTTTATTAACCCTTTGATTAGAATGATACATAAATTTTTTAAAATGATATTTTAATTGAAACCAAAACTTGAGGTAAATTATTGTTAATAATTTCATTGAATTAAAATTTCCAATTAATTTAAATTATATATATATACATATATATATATAGTATAAAATAATATAATTAATTTCGAATTAATAGATTGATTATTTATCATATATATATATATTATAATCAATTTCAAATTAATAATTTAATTAATAAACATATATATATATATATATATATATATATATATGTATATATATAGTATAATATAATATAATTAATTTCCAATTAATAGCTTGATTAATAATCATATATATATATATATATATATATATATATATATATATATTATAAAATAATAAATTTATCTTTATATTGAAAATATAATATTTTTATAAACTATATAAATTGGATATTAGTTAAATTATAACATTTAATTTGCTGTTAAAAATTAATAAAAATAATAATTATATCTAAATTATTTAATTTTAAATAGAAATAAAATGATCCTACTCATTAAAAAAGAGTTAGAAATTCTTTTTAACTTATTTCTATCTAAAAATACAAATATGTATTATCCTAATATTTTCAATATTATGCTTTTTAAGCTATTTAAATATAAATTTAACAAATATATACCTACCACTAATAAAATATACCACTCCATCATATTAATTATATTAAATTTTACTCTTACAACAACTTTTCTTAATTTTATTAAATAAAAAATATTTAAACCATAAATTAACTCAACTCATCCTTTTTCTACACAAATTTCATATTTATAAACTATATCAAACAAATAACTATAAGAATTTTTAAACAAATAATTTAAATAAAACATTCTTATAATAAATTTTAATAATTTAACTAAATTAGAATTTAAACTAAATCTTTCACTAAAAATGTCTCCCAAATAATAACCAATAAAATATAATTTTATTACTATATACTTATCAAATCTCTCTACAGGAACAATATACACCCATATAAATATATTTAAAAATATTCATCCATAAAAAAATATAAATAATAATATCACAATCATAACTCTTAATATATAACTATTTTTACCTAAATTTACTAAAGCTATAAAATTTAATTCTTTACAAAATAAAACTCACTTAATTAATCGGATTCTATAACAAATAGTCAAAAATGTAGAAATATAAACAATCATTATTATAATTAAATTATATTTTTCTGCGAAAAAATATTCTAAAAATATGTCCTTAGAATAAAATCCAGATCTAAAAGGAAATCCTGCTAAATTCAATAAACATATAATTATAATTATTCTTTTTAAAGGAAAAATTTTAACTAACCCTCCATACTTTCGAATATCTTGATTTCCTATTATTCTATGAATAAAATCTCCTGCACATATAAATATATTTGATTTAAATAAAGCATGAACAACCAAATGAAAAAAAGCTAACTCTCGATACCCTAACCTTAAAATTATTAATATAAATCCTAATTGTCTTAAAGTAGAAAAAGCAATAATCTTTTTAAGATCATATTCAAAATTTGCTATTAATCCCGCTATTAATATAGTTAATCTAGAAATTAATGTCAAATAAAAATTTATATTATTAATTATAATTATTTTTCTATACCGAATTAATAAATAAACTCCTGCTGTAACCAAAGTCGAAGAATGAACTAAAGAAGAAATAGGAGTAGGCGCAGTCATCGCTGCAGGTAATCAAGAAGAAAAAGGTATTTGAGCTCTTTTAGTTATCCCACAAATTAACAATATTAAAATTATTAAATTCCTTATTTCATCTATTAATATATAACCCCAAGATCCTCTAATCGAAGTTAAACTAATTAATATTAATAAACACACATCACCCACTCGATTACACAAAACTGTTAACATACCTGAATTTATCGAAATAAAATTTTGATAAAAAATTACTAAACAAAATGAAATTAAACCTAATCCATCTCACCCAATTAAAATTCTTAAAATTCTAGGTCTAATAATTATAATACATATAGATAAAATAAACAATAATAATAAATGCTTATAACGATTAATATATTTGTCACCTTCTATATATCCAACACTATAAATTAAAATTATTGATGAAATTAATAAAACCACTCCCAAATATATCAAACCTATAAAATCTAAATAAATTAAAAAATTAAATTTCATTCTATTCAACACTATTAAATCTCATTCTATAAACAAATCAATTTTTATTACATAAAAATACAAACTTAAAAATATAAAACTTATTCTATTAAAAAATATTAAAACAAATCTGTATAAAAAAAAATTCACAATTTAAAATAATAATTCTACTATATCTTTGACTCCACAAATCAATATTTTTAATAAACTATTTAAATTTAATTACTAAATAACATTATATTTAAAAATATAAAATTTAAAGGAATTCAATGTATTAAAATTATTACATAATTAAGTACAGTAGGATTTCTTCTATAACTTTTGAAATAATTAATTTTTCCATGAAAAATATAAATAAATATGTATATAGAATACATAAAATTTAAAAAACATATAACTATAAATAAAACTACTAAAAATTTTAATCAATTAACTAAATTAACTAATAAAAATACTTCTCCTACTAAATTTAAAGAAATAGGAGCTGAACTATTAGAAACACAAAGTAAAAATCACATTAAACCTATTAATGAATATAAATTTAATAACCCTTTATTAATTAATAATAAACGTCTATTTGTTTTTTCATAAATTATATTTACTATATAAAATATTCCAGATGAACACAATCCATGAGAAATTATCAATACATATCTTCCAATCAAACCAACTTTTATACATCTATAGATACCTGCTACCAATAATCTTATATGAACTACTGACGAATAAGCTACTATAATTTTTAAATCAACTTGCCGTATACAAACTAATCTTAAAATAATACCACCAATTAATCTAAATATAATAATATATAATCCAAACTTAATTGAATTATATACAAAAATTATTAATATTCGTACTAACCCATAAGTTCCTAATTTTAATAAAATTGAAGCTAAAATTATTGATCCATAAACAGGAGCTTCAACATGAGCTTTTAATAACCACCCATGAAATATATACAATGGAATTTTAACTAAAAATATTATTATTATATAAACATAATAAATTATATTTAATTTTATTATAATTAACTCTATTATTATAAATTCAAGCCTATTAAAAACATCTTTTAATAAATAAATAAAAGAAATAAAAGGTAATGAAAATAATAAAGTATAATATATAAGATAAAACCCAGACATTAAACGAAATTCACTTTTCCCTCAAAAAATAATCAATATAAAAATTAATAAAAGCCTTGCTTCAAAATAAAAATAAAATCTTATTAAATTTATTCTAATAAATGTAAATATTAAAAATATAAATATTATAAATCTTACTAAAAAACATTTAATATCATTACACACAATTAAAAACACCAATCTAAAAATCCAAATAGTTAATATAACTAATATAAAATTTAAATAACACAAACCCAAAGAATTAAATAAAATTCTTCTTCATTCAATAAAACTATCATATGAAAACAAAATATTAAATATTAAAGTTATTATAAACAAATTTACACTCAAAATATAACTAAAATTTTGTTTAATAAATGTTAAAATTAAAATTAATATTGAATAAAATATAAATATTTTCATACCCTAATATATTTATAAAATAAACTTTTTGATTCCCATAAATTATATTAAAATTAATCATTAAAGATAAACCATACACACTTTCTCTAATCGAAAATACTATATAATACAAAAAAATTCATCTATTCTCTCTATTAACCTCATACACAAAAATAAATAATAAATTTATAACAATTAAAAATTCAATTCTAATTAATATTATTATAAAATAATCTTTAAACTTAAATAATAAAATTAAAACTATTATATATAATATAAATAAATAATTATTCCCTAAAAAACCTCCCCACTCTATTAAATTTATTAAAGACTAAAAAATAATTCTAATTTACAAAATTAACGTTTTAAATTAAACTACTTTAACTTAATAAAAATTTTCAAAAAAATTAAAATTTTAATATATTTAATCTCCAAAATTAATATTTTTCTTAAATTATTTTTTGAAATATGATAATAACAAAAATAAATTCTTTTTATATATTTACTTCTATAATTCTTACAATAATATTACTAATAATAATTATTTACCTAAAAAAAATTCACCCTGTAATTTATATATTAACATTTAACTTATTTTTAATTACAAATTTAATATTTATATACATATACTTAAATATTAACTTATTTATTTATATAATTTTTATTTCATTAACTGGCGGAATAATAATTATATTTTTATACTTTACCAGACTAATTGCCAAAACAAAATTTAAATTATACAATTTAAACAAATTTATCTATACATTTATATCAATTATCTCAATATGATGACTTATTAATATTACAAAATTTTCTTTAACTATTGAATCAACAAAAATTAATTTTGATTTTAAAATTTTTTACACTCCTTACTTAACATTAACAACTACATCAATTATTTACATATTTTTAATTTTATTAATATCAATAAATATCGCTACGATAAAAAATATACCTTTACGCATAATCAAATATTATGAAAATATCCCATAAATTTAACAATGAATTAATTAATTTAATTAATCACTCTTTAATAAAATTACCTACTCCCATAAATATTAATATATGATGAAACTTTGGATCCTTACTAGGTCTATATCTTTTAGTTCAAATTATTTCAGGACTCCTCCTATCAATACATTATTGCCCAAACATTTTCTTAGCTTTTGAAAGAATCAATCATATTATAAAAAATGTAAATTGAGGATGGCTAATCCGTTTTATTCATATAAATGGAGCTTCAATATATTTTTTATGCATATATATACACATTAGACGAGGCATTTATTATCATTCATTTAAATTTACTAAAGTATGAATAATAGGATTAATTATTTATCTTTTATCAATAGCCACAGCATTTTTAGGATATGTTTTACCATGAGGACAAATATCTTTTTGAGGAGCTACAGTAATTACTAATCTCCTTTCAGCAATTCCTTATATTGGTACAAGAATTGTCCAATGAATCTGAGGAGGTTTTTCAATTAATAATGCAACCTTAAATCGATTTTATTCACTTCATTTTATTCTCCCATTTGTCATCCTAACTATAATAATATTACACCTAATATTTCTTCATTCTACTGGAAGAAATAATCCCACAGGTCTTAACAGAAATTATTACAAAATTTCTTTCCACTCATTATTTTCTATCAAAGATAGATTAGGATTTATTATATTTATTTTTATAAATTTTATTATTATTATTAAATTTCCATTATTTCTTGGAGATCCAGATAATTTCACTCAAGCAAATCCTATAAATACTCCTATCCATATTAAACCTGAATGGTACTTCCTCTTTGCTTACTCAATTCTTCGAGGAATTCCTAATAAATTAGGAGGAGTAATTATATTACTTCTCTCAATTTTAATTTTAATAATTATACCACTTATACACCAAATTCATTTAGTATCATCAAGAAAATTTTATCCAATTAATCAAATTATATTTTGAACATTTATTAATCTATTTATTTTACTAACATGATTAGGAGCTCAACCAATTGAATACCCATTTACAACTTTAAACAAAATTACCTCAAGAATATATTTCATATATTTCATCACTACTCCTTTTATAAATTTATTGTGAGACAAACAATTACTAAAATTTTTTAATAAATAATTAATAAGCTAAAAGCATATATTTTGAAAATATAAATTAGAAATAATATTTTCTATTAATTTTAATATTTTCATACTAAATTACAGTCCCTAATAAATCTTTAACCCCAAAAACAAATAAAATATAAATTAAAGATAAAGATAAAAATCTTTTTCAACACATTCTCATTAAATTATCATATCGAATTCGAGGTAAAACCCCTCGAATTCAAATCATTAAACATATATGAAAAATATAGATAAACTTAAATATTACTGAATAATAATACCCCCCAAAAAATATTAAACTAACTATAAATCTTATAAATATAATATTTATATACTCAGATATAAAAATCAATACAAATAAACTTCTAAAATATTCAGTGTTAAATCCTGACACTAACTCTCTTTCACCCTCAATTAAATCAAAAGGTGTACGATTTAACTCAATCAATAAATTTATTATTAACATTAAATACAAAGGTATTAACATTCAAAAAAATCTCACTCCTTTTTGAAATTTTACCAAATCAATAAATGAATATCTTTCAATAAATATTATTAAAACAAACAATATTAAAAATAACCTTACCTCATAAGAAATAGACTGAGCAACTGAACGAATTGCCCCCAATAATGAATAATTTCTATTAGAAGATCACCCTATCAATATAACAGGATAAACTCCAACTCTTAATAAACTTAATATAATCATAAAATCAAATTCTAAAAAAATTACTTCACCCACCATAGGAATTAATATTCACAATATAAAAGATAAAACTAAAACTCTTACTGGACTAATAATATAAATACAATAATTAATTTTTTCCAAATAAAACATTTCTTTAAAAATTAATTTAATTATATCACTAAATGGTTGCAACAACCCTAAATAACCAACTTTTATCGGGCCTTTACGATATTGAATATATCCTAATAACTTACGCTCCAAAATTGACAAAAATGCAACACTTACTAAAACTATAACCATTATAATTAAATAAAAAATTAAATTATAAATTAAATAAATAAATCTTGAATTAATTATTATCTATATAATAACATATATTTAATTAAATTCTAAATTTAATGCACTAATTTGCTTAAATAATTTAAATTAATTTATTTAATTTAAATAAATTATTTAAAATATATGGTCCTTTCGTACAAATATATAAAATTTAATTATAGATAGAAACCGATCTGGCTTACACCGATCTGAACTCAAATCATGTAAGATATAAAAAGTCGAACAGACTTAATACTTAAACTCCTGCATTTAAATTTTATCTTAATTCAACATCGAGGTCGCAATCATTTTTATCAATATGATCTATCCAAAAATATTACGCTGTTATCCCTAAGGTAATTTTTTCTTTATTTTTAACTAAATATCTATTCATATAAAACAATAATTATTGATTTTAAAAATTAAAATTTATTAAATTTAATTATTTCCCCAACAAAATAAATTTAAATAAAATTCATAAAATTTATAAATATAATTTAAACTTATAAAATTCTATAGGGTCTTCTCGTCCCATAATTTAAACTAAGAATTTTCACTTAATATTTAAATTTATCATATATATATGAGACAGAAAATACCTCATCAACTCTTTCATACAAGTTTTCAATTAAAAAACTATTGATTATGCTACCTTTGTACAGTCAATATACTGCAGCCATTAAATAATTCATAGGGCAGAGCCGACTTTAAATTATATTCAAAAAGACATGTTTTTGTTAAACAGGTGGGTATTATATTTGCCAAATTCCTTATATATATATATATATATATATATACTTATAATCATTACCATACATTAACTACTAATTTTATCATTATAACTATTTTTCCATAATTTTAAAAAACTATTTTTTAAAAATTATCATTTTAAAATTAAATCAATATATTAAACTTTACAAATTATTAAATTTTCAACTTTAAAAACAAATTTTATGAACATAAATATAACAAATATATTATATTTTTAATAAATAATTTTAAATTAAAGATCACCCCATAATTTATTTATATTTATAAACTCTAAAATTATAAATTTTAAATAATTATTATAAATATATGAATTAAATTCATTTCAAAAATAACTAGATATCAATAAATTCGACTAACATATCACTTCTAATTAATTATTAAAAATTATTATGCAATATAAAAATATATAACTAATTAACTCCTTTATTTTCGAGATATTTATTATTTATAAATTTATTTAAATAAACCCTGATACAAAAGGTAAAAAAATTATTTTATTCTTCATATTTTAAAAAATTCTTTTACAATACTTTATTTATAAAATATTTTATTTATTCTAACAAAATATTACAACATAACAAATTTTTAATTACTTTTATTAATATAATATATACATTTAAAATAAATTCATTCAACCCTATTTATTTAATTAATTTAAATTTTTAACCGCAATTAACAATAATTATCTACAAAATAATTAAATATTTAAATTTTTACTAAAAACATTTTCCAATACTTTTACTTTGTTACGACTTACTCCACCATTAATGAAATTGACGGGCGATTTGTACACTAATTATATATTAATTCACAATTTTAAATTTAAAATTATTACTTTTAAATTCTTTATTTATAAATATTAAAATTTATTTTTTAAAAATTACATTTAATAAGACTCATAAATTCTTAAATAAGCTACATTTTGATTTGAATTCCTTTTATTTATTTATAACTAATATCCTAAATATAATTATTTCTTATATCCTAAAAACAACAATATATAAACATTTCATTTAAGTTTATCTTATAGTGGATTATCTATTAAAATACAAGTCCCTCTAAAAATTTAATTAGCCGCCAAAAATTTTAATTTTAAATGATTCACATTTACTTATCAATTATTTTATCTCAATTTTATAATAGGGTATCTAATCCTAGTTTATCCTTAAATTTTATAAAATCTATAAAATTTAATTTTAATTTATTAATTAATCATATTTCACCATAAATTAACTATTTTTATTAAATTTTTAATTTTATTAATTCATTTAAATTAATTTAAATTAATTCGCAAGTTTAGTATAACCGCGATTGCTGGCACTAAATTTATCCTTACTTTATTTTAATTTTTAGATAAAATTTACATTTATATCTAATATTAATTTTTAAATTTTTAAAACATTCAGTAAATTCTAACCTAAAAATTTATATAAAATTCATTAAAAAAATTAATTTTCAAACCAAAATTAAATTAATTAAAATTTTAATAAATAATCAATCTTTTTTTTGTAAAAAAAATATTTTCCTTAAACTAAAATTTTTACACCCTTTATAATTTTCCACAAATTTACATATAAATTTCAATTTATTTTTATTATTAATTCAATTTTCAATTCATTTCATTTCAAAAAATTTATATTTTTAATTACAATAATACAAACCAAATAAATAAAACTTATAAATATAATTTTATAAGTCCTTCAATCTTATAAGATAAATAAAACTTATAAATATAATTTTATAAGTTCTATTTTTCTTATAAGAAAAATAAAACTTATAAATTATATATTTATATATAATATATTTATATATATATATAAATATTAATATGTATTCATACCCTAATGTATATTAATAATTTAATTAATCAATTAAACCTTTACACCCAAATATATATATAATTATATATATATATATAAATAATTTACATAATACCATTATCTAAATATAGGTAATATATAATTATTTATATATATATAAATAATTTACATAATACCATTATTTAGATATAGGTAGAATATAATTATTTATGGAAAATAAAATAATTATTTATATTAAATTAACCTTTTCTTATCAACTAGATATTATATCTAGTTGATAATATCGCATAATTATATTATATAAATAATTACATATTTTCCTAATTACATTAATTCGATATTTTTTTTTTAAAAAAAAATAAAATATCTAATTAATTAGGTAAATATATAATTAAATTAATTAATAAAATTAATTATTTAATTATTAATAATTAAATTTTTAAAAAATAATTATGATTATATAAAGTTAATCTTAATGCAGGGGTTAAATTCCTCAAATAGTTAATTATTTATAAGCCATCTGATCGAATAATGTACCGTGGCTGTTAATGATTGAGATTCCATGACGTGCAGGTCATATCTCAATCTTAAGCCGATGCTTATTCAATAACATATTCAATAATAAATTAATACATCGAGATTAATTGACACATGAGGGTTTAAAAAATAATAGTAGATTCAATGTCCTCGGATATTAAAAAATTAATTTGAATAATTAAAGTAAATTTAATTTTATATTATAAAAATTAAAATTACTCTATCATTATTTAAATAATAATTAATTATATCTATTTAAATTTAAAAAATAATTATCTCTATAAACATAAAAATATTTATAAAATATTATTTTTATAAAATTATTAATATTTATTGAATAAATGATTTATATATTAATAAAGGTGAATATTAAATAAAATATATTTAATATTCAATTTAATCATACATTTTACTTATTACTCTTAATTACAATATATATATATATATACATAACAATTAAATTTATACTTTAACTTTTTAAAAATAAATTCTTCTTCTATAATTTAAATTAATTATTTTTTTTTAAAAAATGTATAAAAATTAACTTATTTTTTTATAAAAAATAATTAAAAATCAATTTTTTACAAAATTTAAGTTTTTTTACATTTTTTTAATAAATTTAAATTTTTAAAGCTTCAATTTTTTTAATTTTAATAAAATTCAAAATTTTACGTACATATACACTTAAATATAATTTTATAAGTCCTTCAATCTTATAAGATAAATAAAACTTATAAATATAATTTTATAAGTCCTTCAATCTTATAAGATAAATAAAACTTATAAATATAATTTTATAAGTCCTTCAATCTTATAAGATAAATAAAACTTATAAATATAATTTTATAAGTCCTTCAATCTTATAAGATAAATAAAACTTATAAATATAATTTTATAAGTCCTTCAATCTTATAAGATAAATAAAACTTATAAATATAATTTTATAAGTCCTTCAATCTTATAAGATAAATAAAACTTATAAATATAATTTTATATAATATATTTATATATATATATAAATATTAATATGTATTCATACCCTAATGTATATTAATAATTTAATTAATCAATTAAACCTTTACACCCAAATATATATATAATTATATATATATATATAAATAATTTACATAATACCATTATCTAAATATAGGTAATATATAATTATTTATATATATATAAATAATTTACATAATACCATTATTTAGATATAGGTAGAATATAATTATTTATGGAAAATAAAATAATTATTTATATTAAATTAACCTTTTCTTATCAACTAGATATTATATCTAGTTGATAATATCGCATAATTATATTATATAAATAATTACATATTTTCCTAATTACATTAATTCGATATTTTTTTTTTAAAAAAAAATAAAATATCTAATTAATTAGGTAAATATATAATTAAATTAATTAATAAAATTAATTATTTAATTATTAATAATTAAATTTTTAAAAAATAATTATGATTATATAAAGTTAATCTTAATGCAGGGGTTAAATTCCTCAAATAGTTAATTATTTATAAGCCATCTGATCGAATAATGTACCGTGGCTGTTAATGATTGAGATTCCATGACGTGCAGGTCATATCTCAATCTTAAGCCGATGCTTATTCAATAACATATTCAATAATAAATTAATACATCGAGATTAATTGACACATGAGGGTTTAAAAAATAATAGTAGATTCAATGTCCTCGGATATTAAAAAATTAATTTGAATAATTAAAGTAAATTTAATTTTATATTATAAAAATTAAAATTACTCTATCATTATTTAAATAATAATTAATTATATCTATTTAAATTTAAAAAATAATTATCTCTATAAACATAAAAATATTTATAAAACATTATTTTTATAAAATTATTAATATTTATTGAATAAATGATTTATATATTAATAAAGGTGAATATTAAATAAAATATATTTAATATTCAATTTAATCATACATTTTACTTATTACTCTTAATTACAATATATATATATATATACATAACAATTAAATTTATACTTTAACTTTTTAAAAATAAATTCTTCTTCTATAATTTAAATTAATTATTTTTTTTTAAAAAATGTATAAAAATTAACTTATTTTTTTATAAAAAATAATTAAAAATCAATTTTTTACAAAATTTAAGTTTTTTTACATTTTTTTAATAAATTTAAATTTTTAAAGCTTCAATTTTTTTAATTTTAATAAAATTCAAAATTTTACGTACATATACACTTAAATATAATTTTATAAGTCCTTCAATCTTATAAGATAAATAAAACTTATAAATATAATTTTATAAGTCCTTCAATCTTATAAGATAAATAAAACTTATAAATATAATTTTATAAGTCCTTCAATCTTATAAGATAAATAAAACTTATAAATATAATTTTATAAGTCCTTCAATCTTATAAGATAAATAAAACTTATAAATATAATTTTATAAGTCCTTCAATCTTATAAGATAAATAAAACTTATAAATATAATTTTATAAGTCCTTCAATCTTATAAGATAAATAAAACTTATAAATATAATTTTATAAGTCCTTCAATCTTATAAGATAAATAAAACTTATAAATATAATTTTATAAGTCCTTCAATCTTATAAGATAAATAAAACTTATAAATATAATTTTATAAGTCCTTCAATCTTATAAGATAAATAAAACTTATAAATATAATTTTATAAGTCCTTCAATCTTATAAGATAAATAAAACTTATAAATATAATTTTATAAGTTCTATTTTTCTTATAAGAAAAATAAAACTTATAAATTATATATTTATATATAATATATTTATATATATATATAAATATTAATATGTATTCATACCCTAATGTATATTAATAATTTAATTAATCAATTAAACCTTTACACCCAAATATATATATAATTATATATATATATATAAATAATTTACATAATACCATTATCTAAATATAGGTAATATATAATTATTTATATATATATAAATAATTTACATAATACCATTATTTAGATATAGGTAGAATATAATTATTTATGGAAAATAAAATAATTATTTATATTAAATTAACCTTTTCTTATCAACTAGATATTATATCTAGTTGATAATATCGCATAATTATATTATATAAATAATTACATATTTTCCTAATTACATTAATTCGATATTTTTTTTTTAAAAAAAAATAAAATATCTAATTAATTAGGTAAATATATAATTAAATTAATTAATAAAATTAATTATTTAATTATTAATAATTAAATTTTTAAAAAATAATTATGATTATATAAAGTTAATCTTAATGCAGGGGTTAAATTCCTCAAATAGTTAATTATTTATAAGCCATCTGATCGAATAATGTCCCCCCCCCCTCCTATTTACGGGGTTTTCACTATCCTTCTTGTTGGCTGTTAATGATTGAGATTCCATGACGTGCAGGTCATATCTCAATCTTAAGCCGATGCTTATTCAATAACATATTCAATAATAAATTAATACATCGAGATTAATTGACACATGAGGGTTTAAAAAATAATAGTAGATTCAATGTCCTCGGATATTAAAAAATTAATTTGAATAATTAAAGTAAATTTAATTTTATATTATAAAAATTAAAATTACTCTATCATTATTTAAATAATAATTAATTATATCTATTTAAATTTAAAAAATAATTATCTCTATAAACATAAAAATATTTATAAAATATTATTTTTATAAAATTATTAATATTTATTGAATAAATGATTTATATATTAATAAAGGTGAATATTAAATAAAATATATTTAATATTCAATTTAATCATACATTTTACTTATTACTCTTAATTACAATATATATATATATATACATAACAATTAAATTTATACTTTAACTTTTTAAAAATAAATTCTTCTTCTATAATTTAAATTAATTATTTTTTTTTAAAAAATGTATAAAAATTAACTTATTTTTTTATAAAAAATAATTAAAAATCAATTTTTTACAAAATTTAAGTTTTTTTACATTTTTTTAATAAATTTAAATTTTTAAAGCTTCAATTTTTTTAATTTTAATAAAATTCAAAATTTTACGTACATATACACTTAAATATAATTTTATAAGTCCTTCAATCTTATAAGATAAATAAAACTTATAAATATAATTTTATAAGTCCTTCAATCTTATAAGATAAATAAAACTTATAAATATAATTTTATAAGTCCTTCAATCTTATAAGATAAATAAAACTTATAAATATAATTTTATAAGTCCTTCAATCTTATAAGATAAATAAAACTTATAAATATAATTTTATAAGTCCTTCAATCTTATAAGATAAATAAAACTTATAAATATAATTTTATAAGTCCTTCAATCTTATAAGATAAATAAAACTTATAAATATAATTTTATAAGTCCTTCAATCTTATAAGATAAATAAAACTTATAAATATAATTTTATAAGTCCTTCAATCTTATAAGATAAATAAAACTTATAAATATAATTTTATAAGTCCTTCAATCTTATAAGATAAATAAAACTTATAAATATAATTTTATAAGTCCTTCAATCTTATAAGATAAATAAAACTTATAAATATAATTTTATAAGTTCTATTTTTCTTATAAGAAAAATAAAACTTATAAATTATATATTTATATATAATATATTTATATATATATATAAATATTAATATGTATTCATACCCTAATGTATATTAATAATTTAATTAATCAATTAAACCTTTACACCCAAATATATATATAATTATATATATATATATAAATAATTTACATAATACCATTATCTAAATATAGGTAATATATAATTATTTATATATATATAAATAATTTACATAATACCATTATTTAGATATAGGTAGAATATAATTATTTATGGAAAATAAAATAATTATTTATATTAAATTAACCTTTTCTTATCAACTAGATATTATATCTAGTTGATAATATCGCATAATTATATTATATAAATAATTACATATTTTCCTAATTACATTAATTCGATATTTTTTTTTTAAAAAAAAATAAAATATCTAATTAATTAGGTAAATATATAATTAAATTAATTAATAAAATTAATTATTTAATTATTAATAATTAAATTTTTAAAAAATAATTATGATTATATAAAGTTAATCTTAATGCAGGGGTTAAATTCCTCAAATAGTTAATTATTTATAAGCCATCTGATCGAATAATGTACCGTGGCTGTTAATGATTGAGATTCCATGACGTGCAGGTCATATCTCAATCTTAAGCCGATGCTTATTCAATAACATATTCAATAATAAATTAATACATCGAGATTAATTGACACATGAGGGTTTAAAAAATAATAGTAGATTCAATGTCCTCGGATATTAAAAAATTAATTTGAATAATTAAAGTAAATTTAATTTTATATTATAAAAATTAAAATTACTCTATCATTATTTAAATAATAATTAATTATATCTATTTAAATTTAAAAAATAATTATCTCTATAAACATAAAAATATTTATAAAATATTATTTTTATAAAATTATTAATATTTATTGAATAAATGATTTATATATTAATAAAGGTGAATATTAAATAAAATATATTTAATATTCAATTTAATCATACATTTTACTTATTACTCTTAATTACAATATATATATATATATACATAACAATTAAATTTATACTTTAACTTTTTAAAAATAAATTCTTCTTCTATAATTTAAATTAATTATTTTTTTTTAAAAAATGTATAAAAATTAACTTATTTTTTTATAAAAAATAATTAAAAATCAATTTTTTACAAAATTTAAGTTTTTTTACATTTTTTTAATAAATTTAAATTTTTAAAGCTTCAATTTTTTTAATTTTAATAAAATTCAAAATTTTACGTACATATACACTTAAATATAATTTTATAAGTCCTTCAATCTTATAAGATAAATAAAACTTATAAATATAATTTTATAAGTCCTTCAATCTTATAAGATAAATAAAACTTATAAATATAATTTTATAAGTCCTTCAATCTTATAAGATAAATAAAACTTATAAATATAATTTTATAAGTCCTTCAATCTTATAAGATAAATAAAACTTATAAATATAATTTTATAAGTCCTTCAATCTTATAAGATAAATAAAACTTATAAATATAATTTTATAAGTCCTTCAATCTTATAAGATAAATAAAACTTATAAATATAATTTTATAAGTCCTTCAATCTTATAAGATAAATAAAACTTATAAATATAATTTTATAAGTCCTTCAATCTTATAAGATAAATAAAACTTATAAATATAATTTTATAAGTCCTTCAATCTTATAAGATAAATAAAACTTATAAATATAATTTTATAAGTTCTATTTTTCTTATAAGAAAAATAAAACTTATAAATTATATATTTATATATAATATATTTATATATATATATAAATATTAATATGTATTCATACCCTAATGTATATTAATAATTTAATTAATCAATTAAACCTTTACACCCAAATATATATATAATTATATATATATATATAAATAATTTACATAATACCATTATCTAAATATAGGTAATATATAATTATTTATATATATATAAATAATTTACATAATACCATTATTTAGATATAGGTAGAATATAATTATTTATGGAAAATAAAATAATTATTTATATTAAATTAACCTTTTCTTATCAACTAGATATTATATCTAGTTGATAATATCGCATAATTATATTATATAAATAATTACATATTTTCCTAATTACATTAATTCGATATTTTTTTTTTAAAAAAAAATAAAATATCTAATTAATTAGGTAAATATATAATTAAATTAATTAATAAAATTAATTATTTAATTATTAATAATTAAATTTTTAAAAAATAATTATGATTATATAAAGTTAATCTTAATGCAGGGGTTAAATTCCTCAAATAGTTAATTATTTATAAGCCATCTGATCGAATAATGTACCGTGGCTGTTAATGATTGAGATTCCATGACGTGCAGGTCATATCTCAATCTTAAGCCGATGCTTATTCAATAACATATTCAATAATAAATTAATACATCGAGATTAATTGACACATGAGGGTTTAAAAAATAATAGTAGATTCAATGTCCTCGGATATTAAAAAATTAATTTGAATAATTAAAGTAAATTTAATTTTATATTATAAAAATTAAAATTACTCTATCATTATTTAAATAATAATTAATTATATCTATTTAAATTTAAAAAATAATTATCTCTATAAACATAAAAATATTTATAAAATATTATTTTTATAAAATTATTAATATTTATTGAATAAATGATTTATATATTAATAAAGGTGAATATTAAATAAAATATATTTAATATTCAATTTAATCATACATTTTACTTATTACTCTTAATTACAATATATATATATATATACATAACAATTAAATTTATACTTTAACTTTTTAAAAATAAATTCTTCTTCTATAATTTAAATTAATTATTTTTTTTTAAAAAATGTATAAAAATTAACTTATTTTTTTATAAAAAATAATTAAAAATCAATTTTTTACAAAATTTAAGTTTTTTTACATTTTTTTAATAAATTTAAATTTTTAAAGCTTCAATTTTTTTAATTTTAATAAAATTCAAAATTTTACGTACATATACACTTAAATATAATTTTATAAGTCCTTCAATCTTATAAGATAAATAAAACTTATAAATATAATTTTATAAGTCCTTCAATCTTATAAGATAAATAAAACTTATAAATATAATTTTATAAGTCCTTCAATCTTATAAGATAAATAAAACTTATAAATATAATTTTATAAGTCCTTCAATCTTATAAGATAAATAAAACTTATAAATATAATTTTATAAGTCCTTCAATCTTATAAGATAAATAAAACTTATAAATATAATTTTATAAGTCCTTCAATCTTATAAGATAAATAAAACTTATAAATATAATTTTATAAGTCCTTCAATCTTATAAGATAAATAAAACCTATAAATATAATTTTATAAGTCCTTCAATCTTATAAGATAAATAAAACTTATAAATATAATTTTATAAGTTCTATTTTTCTTATAAGAAAAATAAAACTTATAAATTATATATTTATATATAATATATTTATATATATATATAAATATTAATATGTATTCATACCCTAATGTATATTAATAATTTAATTAATCAATTAAACCTTTACACCCAAATATATATATAATTATATATATATATATAAATAATTTACATAATACCATTATCTAAATATAGGTAATATATAATTATTTATATATATATAAATAATTTACATAATACCATTATTTAGATATAGGTAGAATATAATTATTTATGGAAAATAAAATAATTATTTATATTAAATTAACCTTTTCTTATCAACTAGATATTATATCTAGTTGATAATATCGCATAATTATATTATATAAATAATTACATATTTTCCTAATTACATTAATTCGATATTTTTTTTTTAAAAAAAAATAAAATATCTAATTAATTAGGTAAATATATAATTAAATTAATTAATAAAATTAATTATTTAATTATTAATAATTAAATTTTTAAAAAATAATTATGATTATATAAAGTTAATCTTAATGCAGGGGTTAAATTCCTCAAATAGTTAATTATTTATAAGCCATCTGATCGAATAATGTACCGTGGCTGTTAATGATTGAGATTCCATGACGTGCAGGTCATATCTCAATCTTAAGCCGATGCTTATTCAATAACATATTCAATAATAAATTAATACATCGAGATTAATTGACACATGAGGGTTTAAAAAATAATAGTAGATTCAATGTCCTCGGATATTAAAAAATTAATTTGAATAATTAAAGTAAATTTAATTTTATATTATAAAAATTAAAATTACTCTATCATTATTTAAATAATAATTAATTATATCTATTTAAATTTAAAAAATAATTATCTCTATAAACATAAAAATATTTATAAAATATTATTTTTATAAAATTATTAATATTTATTGAATAAATGATTTATATATTAATAAAGGTGAATATTAAATAAAATATATTTAATATTCAATTTAATCATACATTTTACTTATTACTCTTAATTACAATATATATATATATATACATAACAATTAAATTTATACTTTAACTTTTTAAAAATAAATTCTTCTTCTATAATTTAAATTAATTATTTTTTTTAAAAAATATATAAAAATTAACTTATTTTTTTATAAAAAATAATTAAAAATCAATTTTTTACAAAATTTAAGTTTTTTTACATTTTTTTAATAAATTTAAATTTTTAAAGCTTCAATTTTTTTAATTTTAATAAAATTATAATTATTCATAATAATAACTATATTCATTAATAATTATAATTCTTTAAAAAATTCAAAATTTTACGTGCATATACACTTAAATATAATTTTATAAGTCCTTCAATCTTGTAAAATAAATAAAACTTATAAATATAATTTTATAAGTCCTTCAATCTTGTAAAATAAATAAAACTTATAAATATAATTTTATAAGTCCTTCAATCTTATAAGATAAATAAAACTTATAAAAATACACATACATATATATATATATATATATATACAAATATTTATACGTACATAAATACTCATCTTTATCCGGGTGTAAAGGTTTAATTGATTAATTAAATTATTAATATACATTAGGGTATGAATACATATTAATATTTATATAATTAAAGGTTTATTTGATTAATAAGCCATTAAAATTGTATTGAAATTTTATATAAAATAAAAATATTTGTTTAAACAAATTTTATATAAATAAGCTAAAAAAGCTATTAGACTCATACTCTGAAAATATAAATAATAATTATTTTATATAGTAACAATAATTCAAATTATATAATTATTTCATCAAAATAATCCTTTTACTCAGGCATATTACTTAAAAATTAATTAAACTAAATTAACTTTAAATTTTAATTATAATTAAAATTATTTTTAAATCTCAAAAATAATATATATATGCTTATTAAACTATCCTTTTATTATACTTTCCACATTCATTGCTTTATCTACTCAAAATTTATATATTTTATGATTCATAATAGAAATTATAACTGTAATAATTATTTGATCCATAACTAAATTAGACATTAAAACTTTAAATACATATCTTATATATTTTTTAATTTCAGTAGCTTCTAGAAGAATTTTATTTATATTATTTACTATAAACAATAATTTTCACAGAATTATAAATAAATCTAATTACTTACTTATAATAATCACACTTTTTTCACTTTTTATAAAAATTGGAATATATCCTTTAAATTTTTGATTTATTTCTTTAATTCATTCAATAAATTGAATTAATTTATTTTTTTTAATAACTTTAATAAAATTAGTCCCTATAATTATTATAGAATTCTTATTAAAATTAAATAATGAAATTTATTTTATTTGCCTAATTAACATAATTTTATCACCTATTATTTGTTTAAATAAAAAATCAATCAAAATAATTATAAGATACTCATCTATTATACAAACATCTATTATAATTATATTATTAATGATTAATAAAAATATATTTTTAGTGTATTTTATTCTTTATAGAATAATTACTTTAATTTTAATTTTTATATTTAAAACAATAGAAATTGATTCTTCCACTTTATTTAATATATTAACTTCCAATAAAATAAAAATTATTTTATACACTATAATTATTATTTATACAAATTTTCCTCCTATTACATTATTTATATTAAAATGAATAATTTTAGAAACATTAATAAATTCAAGATCAAAATTTATATTTATAATAATTATTTATCTTTTTACAAGATTAATCATATCATGAAATTATTTAAATATAACTTTATTATACTTTTTTCCTTCAATAAAATCAAAAATATATTTTAAAAATAATCTAAATTTACTAAATTATTCTTTATTTATAATTTTTTTAACATTTATAATAATATTTATAATATATTGATTATACTAATTTTTAACATAATTAAATATGTAATTTTAAATTTGCAATTTAAAATTTTCATTAAACTATAAAAATTAATATTAGAAAATTTAATTCATTTATAAATTTACAATTTACTCCTTTTATCAGGCATAATATTAATTATTATTATTAAGATTTTAAGTTATCTCAACTATTAAACTTCAAATTTAAAAATATAAACAAAATTATAAATCTTAATATATATTATAAAATGACTTTATTCAACAAATCACAAAAATATTGGAATATTATATTTTATTTCTGCTATATGATCCGGTATAATTGGATCTTCATTAAGAATATTAATTCGAATAGAATTAAGAAGGCCAGGAGCTTTAATTAACAATGATCAAACTTATAACTCAATTGTAACATCACATGCTTTTGTAATAATTTTTTTTATAGTAATACCATTTATAATCGGAGGATTTGGAAATTGAATAATCCCCTTAATAATTGGAGCCCCTGACATAGCATTCCCTCGTATAAATAATATAAGATTTTGATTAATCCCACCTTCTTTACTATTATTAATACTTAGAATATTTTTATTCCCAGGTTCAGGAACAGGATGAACAATTTATCCACCTCTTTCTTCAAATTTATATCATCCATCTTTATCTATAGATTTAACAATTTTTTCTCTACACATTGCAGGAATTTCCTCAATTATAGGATCAATTAATTTTATTGTTACAATCTTAAAAATAAAAAATTGTGGCTTAAAATTTGATCAAATACCTTTATTTGCTTGATCAGTACTAATTACTACAATTTTACTGCTTCTTTCTCTACCTGTACTAGCTGGAGCTATCACTATACTATTAACAGATCGAAATTTAAATACTTCTTTTTTTGACCCCACGGGAGGAGGAGATCCAATTTTATTTCAACATTTATTTTGATTTTTTGGACACCCTGAAGTTTACATTTTAATTTTACCTGGATTCGGATTAATTTCCCATATTATTTTTAATGAAAGAGGAAAAAAAGAAACTTTTGGAAATTTAGGCATAGTATATGCAATACTTGGTATTGGATTTTTAGGATTTATTGTATGAGCCCACCATATATTCACAGTGGGATTAGATGTAGATACACGAGCTTACTTTACTTCTGCAACAATAATTATTGCTATTCCAACAGGAATTAAAGTATTTAGATGACTAGCTACATATTACGGTTCAAAACTTATTATAAACCCTTCCATCATTTGATCATTTGGTTTTATTTTTTTATTTACTATAGGAGGATTAACAGGAATTATACTATCAAATTCATCAATTGACATCATATTACATGACACATACTATGTAGTAGCTCATTTTCATTATGTACTATCAATAGGTGCAGTATTTTCAATTATTGCTTCACTAATTCATTGATTCCCTTTATTCACAGGACTTTCATTAAATCGATTTTATTTAAAAACTCAATTTTATATAATATTTATTGGTGTCAATATAACTTTTTTCCCTCAACACTTTTTAGGTATAATAGGAATACCTCGTCGTTATTCAGACTATCCAGATTCTTACTACTGTTGAAATTTAATATCATCCATTGGATCAATAATCTCATTTATAAGAATAATTTTACTTTTATTTATTATTTTAGAAAGATTTTTAGCTAAACGTCTTACTATATTTAAATTTAATCAATCATCTCTCGAATGACTACAAACTTTTCCACCAAAAGATCATTCATTCCTTACTATACCCTTAATTATTAAAAATAAATTTTAATATGGCAGATTAGTGCAATGAATTTAAGATTCATTTATAAAATTTAATATTTTTATTAAAAATGTCTCATTGAAAAATAATTAATTTCCAAGACCCAAACTCTCCTTACGCCGACAATTTAAATCTTTTCCATAATTTTACTATAATTATATTAATTATAATTTCTTCCTTAACTTTAATAATTATACTAGACATTCTCTCAAATAAATTTATTAATCGATTCCTTTTAAAAAATCATCATATTGAAATTATTTGAACTTTATTACCTATAATTATTTTAGGAGTAATTGCAATTCCTTCCTTAAAAACTTTATATTTTATTGATGAATTATGAACACCTATTTATTTAACAATTAAATCAATTGGTCATCAATGATATTGATCTTATGAATATCCAGAATTCAATAACTTAAATTTTGATTCTTATATAGACAAAGACTTAAATAACATTTATATTTTTCGTCTTTTAGACGTCGATAATCGAATAATTATTCCTTCAAATACACCAATTCGTATACTTACAACATCAAATGACGTAATTCACTCATGAACTGTCCCTTCTCTAGGTCTAAAAATAGATTCAATCCCTGGTCGAATTAACCAAATAAATTTAATTACTAATCGACCTGGAGTATTTTTCGGCCAATGCTCTGAAATTTGCGGAGCTAATCATAGATTTATACCAATCGTTGTTGAAAGAACAAATTACCCCAATTTTATTAATTGAATCAATAACCAAAATTAATTTTACCTTAAATAATTAAATGTCATTAGATGTCTGATAAAAGAATTGATTTTTTAAATCAAATTATGGTAAAAATTACCTCTAATGATACTTTTAAATAAAAATTAGTTAAATTCCATAACATTAAATTGTCATTTTAAAATTATTAAAAATAATATTTTTATCAAAATAAAATTATTATAAATTTGATTTTTAGTCAAATGAAATTTAAACTTTATTATGAAAATATATATATATATATATATATATATATATTTTATACCACAAATAATACCCATTCAATGAACATGCTTATACTTAGTTATTTTACTTCTCTTACTATTAATACTTACAACCATATATTTTAATAATATAAATAAAATAATTAAATCATCCCCTAAAAAAAAAATTTTTTCAAACCCTTGATCAAATAAATGATAAATAATATGATACCAAATTTATTTTCTATTTTTGACCCATGTACAAGAAATAATTTATCATTAAACTGATTTAGATTAATTCTTCCATTTATTTTTATCCCAATAAAATTTTGAATTTTAAATTCACGATATCAAACATTTTGAAACTTATTTTTAAAATTTTTAAATTCAGAATTTAAAATCTTAACAAAAAAAAATTTTACAAGAAATCTACTAATATTTAACAGACTTATATTTATAATTTTATTTTTTAATTTTTTAGGATTATTCCCCTATATTTTTACTCCCTCCAGACATGTATCAATTAATTTATCTTTGTCATTATTTATATGAATTAGATTTATAATTTACGGATGAATAATTAATACTAAAAAAATATTTATTCATTTAGTCCCAATAAATACTCCTTTCATACTTATAAACTTTATAGTATTAATTGAAACAATTAGAAATATTATTCGACCTTGAACATTAACAATTCGATTAACAGCAAATATACTAGCAGGCCATCTTCTTTTATCTTTATTAGGTTCAACTATCAGAAAATTCTTAACATGAATCCCTTTTACAATTTTAATTCAAAATTTATTATTTATCTTAGAAATCTCAGTCTCATTAATCCAAATATATGTATTTATTATTTTATTAACTCTATATTTTAATGAATCAAACTATGAAAATATTTTCTCACCCTTTTCATATAGTTACTCCAAGTCCATGACCTTTAATTACTTCAATAAATATTATAAATTTATTTATTAGACTAATTTTATTCACAAATCTAAAACTTTTCTTATTACTAATAATTAATATATTTATATTAATTATTTGCTTATCCCTATGATGACGAGATATTATTCGAGAAAGAACATTCCAAGGATTTCATTCCCAATCAGTTCATTCTTTAATAAAAATAAGTATACTATTATTTATTATTTCTGAACTTTTCTTTTTTATTTCATTTTTCTGAACATACATCCATAACTCAATCTCTCCTAGAATTGAATTAGGTATAAACTGACCTCCTTTATCAATTAAAATATTAAACCCATTTGACATCCCTTTATTAAATTCTATCATTTTAATTTCTTCCGGATTCACATTGACCCTAAGACATAACTTTCTTTTAATAAAAAATAAATTATATAGAGAAATTTATCTTTTAGATACATGACTTTTAAGTGCAATTTTTATATACCTTCAATTTAATGAATATAAACAATCTTCATTTTCTATTAATGACGGAATTTTTGGTTCAATTTTTTATATATCTACAGGATTCCATGGCTTACATGTTTTAATTGGAGGTTTAATATTATTAATTTCCTTAATTCGAATAACTAAAAATCATTTCTCATCTATCCGTCATTTTAATTTTACAGCCTCTATTTGATACTGACACTTTGTAGATGTTGTATGATTATTTCTTTATTTAATAATTTATTGATGAATATATTAATAAATATAATAAAAATTATATTTAATTTATAATTAAATTTTTATTTAATTAAATATATTTAAAATGACTTACTTTTCTATTAAAATATTAATTATTTTAATTATCCCCTCAATTATTTTTTTAATCAATCATTTATTTTCAATAATTAATTTTAAAAACCGAGAAAAAATATCCCCTTTTGAATGTGGATTTGACCCATTATCAGAAAATCACTTGCCATTCTCTATTAATTTTTATTTAATTGCTTTAATCTTTTTAATTTTTGATATTGAAATTATACTAATTGTTCCAATAATCTCTATTTTAATTAAATTTTACAATTTAACCACTTTCTATACTTTTATTTCTATTATCTGAATCCTTTTATTAACCCTTTGATTAGAATGATACATAAATTTTTTAAAATGATATTTTAATTGAAACCAAAACTTGAGGTAAATTATTGTTAATAATTTCATTGAATTAAAATTTCCAATTAATTTAAATTATATATATATACATATATATATATAGTATAAAATAATATAATTAATTTCGAATTAATAGATTGATTATTTATCATATATATATATATTATAATCAATTTCAAATTAATAATTTAATTAATAAACATATATATATATATATATATATATATATATATGTATATATATAGTATAATATAATATAATTAATTTCCAATTAATAGCTTGATTAATAATCATATATATATATATATATATATATATATATATATATATATTATAAAATAATAAATTTATCTTTATATTGAAAATATAATATTTTTATAAACTATATAAATTGGATATTAGTTAAATTATAACATTTAATTTGCTGTTAAAAATTAATAAAAATAATAATTATATCTAAATTATTTAATTTTAAATAGAAATAAAATGATCCTACTCATTAAAAAAGAGTTAGAAATTCTTTTTAACTTATTTCTATCTAAAAATACAAATATGTATTATCCTAATATTTTCAATATTATGCTTTTTAAGCTATTTAAATATAAATTTAACAAATATATACCTACCACTAATAAAATATACCACTCCATCATATTAATTATATTAAATTTTACTCTTACAACAACTTTTCTTAATTTTATTAAATAAAAAATATTTAAACCATAAATTAACTCAACTCATCCTTTTTCTACACAAATTTCATATTTATAAACTATATCAAACAAATAACTATAAGAATTTTTAAACAAATAATTTAAATAAAACATTCTTATAATAAATTTTAATAATTTAACTAAATTAGAATTTAAACTAAATCTTTCACTAAAAATGTCTCCCAAATAATAACCAATAAAATATAATTTTATTACTATATACTTATCAAATCTCTCTACAGGAACAATATACACCCATATAAATATATTTAAAAATATTCATCCATAAAAAAATATAAATAATAATATCACAATCATAACTCTTAATATATAACTATTTTTACCTAAATTTACTAAAGCTATAAAATTTAATTCTTTACAAAATAAAACTCACTTAATTAATCGGATTCTATAACAAATAGTCAAAAATGTAGAAATATAAACAATCATTATTATAATTAAATTATATTTTTCTGCGAAAAAATATTCTAAAAATATGTCCTTAGAATAAAATCCAGATCTAAAAGGAAATCCTGCTAAATTCAATAAACATATAATTATAATTATTCTTTTTAAAGGAAAAATTTTAACTAACCCTCCATACTTTCGAATATCTTGATTTCCTATTATTCTATGAATAAAATCTCCTGCACATATAAATATATTTGATTTAAATAAAGCATGAACAACCAAATGAAAAAAAGCTAACTCTCGATACCCTAACCTTAAAATTATTAATATAAATCCTAATTGTCTTAAAGTAGAAAAAGCAATAATCTTTTTAAGATCATATTCAAAATTTGCTATTAATCCCGCTATTAATATAGTTAATCTAGAAATTAATGTCAAATAAAAATTTATATTATTAATTATAATTATTTTTCTATACCGAATTAATAAATAAACTCCTGCTGTAACCAAAGTCGAAGAATGAACTAAAGAAGAAATAGGAGTAGGCGCAGTCATCGCTGCAGGTAATCAAGAAGAAAAAGGTATTTGAGCTCTTTTAGTTATCCCACAAATTAACAATATTAAAATTATTAAATTCCTTATTTCATCTATTAATATATAACCCCAAGATCCTCTAATCGAAGTTAAACTAATTAATATTAATAAACACACATCACCCACTCGATTACACAAAACTGTTAACATACCTGAATTTATCGAAATAAAATTTTGATAAAAAATTACTAAACAAAATGAAATTAAACCTAATCCATCTCACCCAATTAAAATTCTTAAAATTCTAGGTCTAATAATTATAATACATATAGATAAAATAAACAATAATAATAAATGCTTATAACGATTAATATATTTGTCACCTTCTATATATCCAACACTATAAATTAAAATTATTGATGAAATTAATAAAACCACTCCCAAATATATCAAACCTATAAAATCTAAATAAATTAAAAAATTAAATTTCATTCTATTCAACACTATTAAATCTCATTCTATAAACAAATCAATTTTTATTACATAAAAATACAAACTTAAAAATATAAAACTTATTCTATTAAAAAATATTAAAACAAATCTGTATAAAAAAAAATTCACAATTTAAAATAATAATTCTACTATATCTTTGACTCCACAAATCAATATTTTTAATAAACTATTTAAATTTAATTACTAAATAACATTATATTTAAAAATATAAAATTTAAAGGAATTCAATGTATTAAAATTATTACATAATTAAGTACAGTAGGATTTCTTCTATAACTTTTGAAATAATTAATTTTTCCATGAAAAATATAAATAAATATGTATATAGAATACATAAAATTTAAAAAACATATAACTATAAATAAAACTACTAAAAATTTTAATCAATTAACTAAATTAACTAATAAAAATACTTCTCCTACTAAATTTAAAGAAATAGGAGCTGAACTATTAGAAACACAAAGTAAAAATCACATTAAACCTATTAATGAATATAAATTTAATAACCCTTTATTAATTAATAATAAACGTCTATTTGTTTTTTCATAAATTATATTTACTATATAAAATATTCCAGATGAACACAATCCATGAGAAATTATCAATACATATCTTCCAATCAAACCAACTTTTATACATCTATAGATACCTGCTACCAATAATCTTATATGAACTACTGACGAATAAGCTACTATAATTTTTAAATCAACTTGCCGTATACAAACTAATCTTAAAATAATACCACCAATTAATCTAAATATAATAATATATAATCCAAACTTAATTGAATTATATACAAAAATTATTAATATTCGTACTAACCCATAAGTTCCTAATTTTAATAAAATTGAAGCTAAAATTATTGATCCATAAACAGGAGCTTCAACATGAGCTTTTAATAACCACCCATGAAATATATACAATGGAATTTTAACTAAAAATATTATTATTATATAAACATAATAAATTATATTTAATTTTATTATAATTAACTCTATTATTATAAATTCAAGCCTATTAAAAACATCTTTTAATAAATAAATAAAAGAAATAAAAGGTAATGAAAATAATAAAGTATAATATATAAGATAAAACCCAGACATTAAACGAAATTCACTTTTCCCTCAAAAAATAATCAATATAAAAATTAATAAAAGCCTTGCTTCAAAATAAAAATAAAATCTTATTAAATTTATTCTAATAAATGTAAATATTAAAAATATAAATATTATAAATCTTACTAAAAAACATTTAATATCATTACACACAATTAAAAACACCAATCTAAAAATCCAAATAGTTAATATAACTAATATAAAATTTAAATAACACAAACCCAAAGAATTAAATAAAATTCTTCTTCATTCAATAAAACTATCATATGAAAACAAAATATTAAATATTAAAGTTATTATAAACAAATTTACACTCAAAATATAACTAAAATTTTGTTTAATAAATGTTAAAATTAAAATTAATATTGAATAAAATATAAATATTTTCATACCCTAATATATTTATAAAATAAACTTTTTGATTCCCATAAATTATATTAAAATTAATCATTAAAGATAAACCATACACACTTTCTCTAATCGAAAATACTATATAATACAAAAAAATTCATCTATTCTCTCTATTAACCTCATACACAAAAATAAATAATAAATTTATAACAATTAAAAATTCAATTCTAATTAATATTATTATAAAATAATCTTTAAACTTAAATAATAAAATTAAAACTATTATATATAATATAAATAAATAATTATTCCCTAAAAAACCTCCCCACTCTATTAAATTTATTAAAGACTAAAAAATAATTCTAATTTACAAAATTAACGTTTTAAATTAAACTACTTTAACTTAATAAAAATTTTCAAAAAAATTAAAATTTTAATATATTTAATCTCCAAAATTAATATTTTTCTTAAATTATTTTTTGAAATATGATAATAACAAAAATAAATTCTTTTTATATATTTACTTCTATAATTCTTACAATAATATTACTAATAATAATTATTTACCTAAAAAAAATTCACCCTGTAATTTATATATTAACATTTAACTTATTTTTAATTACAAATTTAATATTTATATACATATACTTAAATATTAACTTATTTATTTATATAATTTTTATTTCATTAACTGGCGGAATAATAATTATATTTTTATACTTTACCAGACTAATTGCCAAAACAAAATTTAAATTATACAATTTAAACAAATTTATCTATACATTTATATCAATTATCTCAATATGATGACTTATTAATATTACAAAATTTTCTTTAACTATTGAATCAACAAAAATTAATTTTGATTTTAAAATTTTTTACACTCCTTACTTAACATTAACAACTACATCAATTATTTACATATTTTTAATTTTATTAATATCAATAAATATCGCTACGATAAAAAATATACCTTTACGCATAATCAAATATTATGAAAATATCCCATAAATTTAACAATGAATTAATTAATTTAATTAATCACTCTTTAATAAAATTACCTACTCCCATAAATATTAATATATGATGAAACTTTGGATCCTTACTAGGTCTATATCTTTTAGTTCAAATTATTTCAGGACTCCTCCTATCAATACATTATTGCCCAAACATTTTCTTAGCTTTTGAAAGAATCAATCATATTATAAAAAATGTAAATTGAGGATGGCTAATCCGTTTTATTCATATAAATGGAGCTTCAATATATTTTTTATGCATATATATACACATTAGACGAGGCATTTATTATCATTCATTTAAATTTACTAAAGTATGAATAATAGGATTAATTATTTATCTTTTATCAATAGCCACAGCATTTTTAGGATATGTTTTACCATGAGGACAAATATCTTTTTGAGGAGCTACAGTAATTACTAATCTCCTTTCAGCAATTCCTTATATTGGTACAAGAATTGTCCAATGAATCTGAGGAGGTTTTTCAATTAATAATGCAACCTTAAATCGATTTTATTCACTTCATTTTATTCTCCCATTTGTCATCCTAACTATAATAATATTACACCTAATATTTCTTCATTCTACTGGAAGAAATAATCCCACAGGTCTTAACAGAAATTATTACAAAATTTCTTTCCACTCATTATTTTCTATCAAAGATAGATTAGGATTTATTATATTTATTTTTATAAATTTTATTATTATTATTAAATTTCCATTATTTCTTGGAGATCCAGATAATTTCACTCAAGCAAATCCTATAAATACTCCTATCCATATTAAACCTGAATGGTACTTCCTCTTTGCTTACTCAATTCTTCGAGGAATTCCTAATAAATTAGGAGGAGTAATTATATTACTTCTCTCAATTTTAATTTTAATAATTATACCACTTATACACCAAATTCATTTAGTATCATCAAGAAAATTTTATCCAATTAATCAAATTATATTTTGAACATTTATTAATCTATTTATTTTACTAACATGATTAGGAGCTCAACCAATTGAATACCCATTTACAACTTTAAACAAAATTACCTCAAGAATATATTTCATATATTTCATCACTACTCCTTTTATAAATTTATTGTGAGACAAACAATTACTAAAATTTTTTAATAAATAATTAATAAGCTAAAAGCATATATTTTGAAAATATAAATTAGAAATAATATTTTCTATTAATTTTAATATTTTCATACTAAATTACAGTCCCTAATAAATCTTTAACCCCAAAAACAAATAAAATATAAATTAAAGATAAAGATAAAAATCTTTTTCAACACATTCTCATTAAATTATCATATCGAATTCGAGGTAAAACCCCTCGAATTCAAATCATTAAACATATATGAAAAATATAGATAAACTTAAATATTACTGAATAATAATACCCCCCAAAAAATATTAAACTAACTATAAATCTTATAAATATAATATTTATATACTCAGATATAAAAATCAATACAAATAAACTTCTAAAATATTCAGTGTTAAATCCTGACACTAACTCTCTTTCACCCTCAATTAAATCAAAAGGTGTACGATTTAACTCAATCAATAAATTTATTATTAACATTAAATACAAAGGTATTAACATTCAAAAAAATCTCACTCCTTTTTGAAATTTTACCAAATCAATAAATGAATATCTTTCAATAAATATTATTAAAACAAACAATATTAAAAATAACCTTACCTCATAAGAAATAGACTGAGCAACTGAACGAATTGCCCCCAATAATGAATAATTTCTATTAGAAGATCACCCTATCAATATAACAGGATAAACTCCAACTCTTAATAAACTTAATATAATCATAAAATCAAATTCTAAAAAAATTACTTCACCCACCATAGGAATTAATATTCACAATATAAAAGATAAAACTAAAACTCTTACTGGACTAATAATATAAATACAATAATTAATTTTTTCCAAATAAAACATTTCTTTAAAAATTAATTTAATTATATCACTAAATGGTTGCAACAACCCTAAATAACCAACTTTTATCGGGCCTTTACGATATTGAATATATCCTAATAACTTACGCTCCAAAATTGACAAAAATGCAACACTTACTAAAACTATAACCATTATAATTAAATAAAAAATTAAATTATAAATTAAATAAATAAATCTTGAATTAATTATTATCTATATAATAACATATATTTAATTAAATTCTAAATTTAATGCACTAATTTGCTTAAATAATTTAAATTAATTTATTTAATTTAAATAAATTATTTAAAATATATGGTCCTTTCGTACAAATATATAAAATTTAATTATAGATAGAAACCGATCTGGCTTACACCGATCTGAACTCAAATCATGTAAGATATAAAAAGTCGAACAGACTTAATACTTAAACTCCTGCATTTAAATTTTATCTTAATTCAACATCGAGGTCGCAATCATTTTTATCAATATGATCTATCCAAAAATATTACGCTGTTATCCCTAAGGTAATTTTTTCTTTATTTTTAACTAAATATCTATTCATATAAAACAATAATTATTGATTTTAAAAATTAAAATTTATTAAATTTAATTATTTCCCCAACAAAATAAATTTAAATAAAATTCATAAAATTTATAAATATAATTTAAACTTATAAAATTCTATAGGGTCTTCTCGTCCCATAATTTAAACTAAGAATTTTCACTTAATATTTAAATTTATCATATATATATGAGACAGAAAATACCTCATCAACTCTTTCATACAAGTTTTCAATTAAAAAACTATTGATTATGCTACCTTTGTACAGTCAATATACTGCAGCCATTAAATAATTCATAGGGCAGAGCCGACTTTAAATTATATTCAAAAAGACATGTTTTTGTTAAACAGGTGGGTATTATATTTGCCAAATTCCTTATATATATATATATATATATATATACTTATAATCATTACCATACATTAACTACTAATTTTATCATTATAACTATTTTTCCATAATTTTAAAAAACTATTTTTTAAAAATTATCATTTTAAAATTAAATCAATATATTAAACTTTACAAATTATTAAATTTTCAACTTTAAAAACAAATTTTATGAACATAAATATAACAAATATATTATATTTTTAATAAATAATTTTAAATTAAAGATCACCCCATAATTTATTTATATTTATAAACTCTAAAATTATAAATTTTAAATAATTATTATAAATATATGAATTAAATTCATTTCAAAAATAACTAGATATCAATAAATTCGACTAACATATCACTTCTAATTAATTATTAAAAATTATTATGCAATATAAAAATATATAACTAATTAACTCCTTTATTTTCGAGATATTTATTATTTATAAATTTATTTAAATAAACCCTGATACAAAAGGTAAAAAAATTATTTTATTCTTCATATTTTAAAAAATTCTTTTACAATACTTTATTTATAAAATATTTTATTTATTCTAACAAAATATTACAACATAACAAATTTTTAATTACTTTTATTAATATAATATATACATTTAAAATAAATTCATTCAACCCTATTTATTTAATTAATTTAAATTTTTAACCGCAATTAACAATAATTATCTACAAAATAATTAAATATTTAAATTTTTACTAAAAACATTTTCCAATACTTTTACTTTGTTACGACTTACTCCACCATTAATGAAATTGACGGGCGATTTGTACACTAATTATATATTAATTCACAATTTTAAATTTAAAATTATTACTTTTAAATTCTTTATTTATAAATATTAAAATTTATTTTTTAAAAATTACATTTAATAAGACTCATAAATTCTTAAATAAGCTACATTTTGATTTGAATTCCTTTTATTTATTTATAACTAATATCCTAAATATAATTATTTCTTATATCCTAAAAACAACAATATATAAACATTTCATTTAAGTTTATCTTATAGTGGATTATCTATTAAAATACAAGTCCCTCTAAAAATTTAATTAGCCGCCAAAAATTTTAATTTTAAATGATTCACATTTACTTATCAATTATTTTATCTCAATTTTATAATAGGGTATCTAATCCTAGTTTATCCTTAAATTTTATAAAATCTATAAAATTTAATTTTAATTTATTAATTAATCATATTTCACCATAAATTAACTATTTTTATTAAATTTTTAATTTTATTAATTCATTTAAATTAATTTAAATTAATTCGCAAGTTTAGTATAACCGCTATTGCTGGCACTAAATTTATCCTTACTTTATTTTAATTTTTAGATAAAATTTACATTTATATCTAATATTAATTTTTAAATTTTTAAAACATTCAGTAAATTCTAACCTAAAAATTTATATAAAATTCATTAAAAAAATTAATTTTCAAACCAAAATTAAATTAATTAAAATTTTAATAAATAATCAATCTTTTTTTTGTAAAAAAAATATTTTCCTTAAACTAAAATTTTTACACCCTTTATAATTTTCCACAAATTTACATATAAATTTCAATTTATTTTTATTATTAATTCAATTTTCAATTCATTTCATTTCAAAAAATTTATATTTTTAATTACAATAATACAAACCAAATAAATAAAACTTATAAATATAATTTTATAAGTCCTTCAATCTTATAAGATAAATAAAACTTATAAATATAATTTTATAAGTTCTATTTTTCTTATAAGAAAAATAAAACTTATAAATTATATATTTATATATAATATATTTATATATATATATAAATATTAATATGTATTCATACCCTAATGTATATTAATAATTTAATTAATCAATTAAACCTTTACACCCAAATATATATATAATTATATATATATATATAAATAATTTACATAATACCATTATCTAAATATAGGTAATATATAATTATTTATATATATATAAATAATTTACATAATACCATTATTTAGATATAGGTAGAATATAATTATTTATGGAAAATAAAATAATTATTTATATTAAATTAACCTTTTCTTATCAACTAGATATTATATCTAGTTGATAATATCGCATAATTATATTATATAAATAATTACATATTTTCCTAATTACATTAATTCGATATTTTTTTTTTAAAAAAAAATAAAATATCTAATTAATTAGGTAAATATATAATTAAATTAATTAATAAAATTAATTATTTAATTATTAATAATTAAATTTTTAAAAAATAATTATGATTATATAAAGTTAATCTTAATGCAGGGGTTAAATTCCTCAAATAGTTAATTATTTATAAGCCATCTGATCGAATAATGTACCGTGGCTGTTAATGATTGAGATTCCATGACGTGCAGGTCATATCTCAATCTTAAGCCGATGCTTATTCAATAACATATTCAATAATAAATTAATACATCGAGATTAATTGACACATGAGGGTTTAAAAAATAATAGTAGATTCAATGTCCTCGGATATTAAAAAATTAATTTGAATAATTAAAGTAAATTTAATTTTATATTATAAAAATTAAAATTACTCTATCATTATTTAAATAATAATTAATTATATCTATTTAAATTTAAAAAATAATTATCTCTATAAACATAAAAATATTTATAAAATATTATTTTTATAAAATTATTAATATTTATTGAATAAATGATTTATATATTAATAAAGGTGAATATTAAATAAAATATATTTAATATTCAATTTAATCATACATTTTACTTATTACTCTTAATTACAATATATATATATATATACATAACAATTAAATTTATACTTTAACTTTTTAAAAATAAATTCTTCTTCTATAATTTAAATTAATTATTTTTTTTTAAAAAATGTATAAAAATTAACTTATTTTTTTATAAAAAATAATTAAAAATCAATTTTTTACAAAATTTAAGTTTTTTTACATTTTTTTAATAAATTTAAATTTTTAAAACTTCAATTTTTTTAATTTTAATAAAATTCAAAATTTTACGTACATATACACTTAAATATAATTTTATAAGTCCTTCAATCTTATAAGATAAATAAAACTTATAAATATAATTTTATAAGTCCTTCAATCTTATAAGATAAATAAAACTTATAAATATAATTTTATAAGTCCTTCAATCTTATAAGATAAATAAAACTTATAAATATAATTTTATAAGTCCTTCAATCTTATAAGATAAATAAAACCTATAAATATAATTTTATAAGTCCTTCAATCTTATAAGATAAATAAAACTTATAAATATAATTTTATAAGTTCTATTTTTCTTATAAGAAAAATAAAACTTATAAATTATATATTTATATATAATATATTTATATATATATATAAATATTAATATGTATTCATACCCTAATGTATATTAATAATTTAATTAATCAATTAAACCTTTACACCCAAATATATATATAATTATATATATATATATAAATAATTTACATAATACCATTATCTAAATATAGGTAATATATAATTATTTATATATATATAAATAATTTACATAATACCATTATTTAGATATAGGTAGAATATAATTATTTATGGAAAATAAAATAATTATTTATATTAAATTAACCTTTTCTTATCAACTAGATATTATATCTAGTTGATAATATCGCATAATTATATTATATAAATAATTACATATTTTCCTAATTACATTAATTCGATATTTTTTTTTTAAAAAAAAATAAAATATCTAATTAATTAGGTAAATATATAATTAAATTAATTAATAAAATTAATTATTTAATTATTAATAATTAAATTTTTAAAAAATAATTATGATTATATAAAGTTAATCTTAATGCAGGGGTTAAATTCCTCAAATAGTTAATTATTTATAAGCCATCTGATCGAATAATGTACCGTGGCTGTTAATGATTGAGATTCCATGACGTGCAGGTCATATCTCAATCTTAAGCCGATGCTTATTCAATAACATATTCAATAATAAATTAATACATCGAGATTAATTGACACATGAGGGTTTAAAAAATAATAGTAGATTCAATGTCCTCGGATATTAAAAAATTAATTTGAATAATTAAAGTAAATTTAATTTTATATTATAAAAATTAAAATTACTCTATCATTATTTAAATAATAATTAATTATATCTATTTAAATTTAAAAAATAATTATCTCTATAAACATAAAAATATTTATAAAACATTATTTTTATAAAATTATTAATATTTATTGAATAAATGATTTATATATTAATAAAGGTGAATATTAAATAAAATATATTTAATATTCAATTTAATCATACATTTTACTTATTACTCTTAATTACAATATATATATATATATACATAACAATTAAATTTATACTTTAACTTTTTAAAAATAAATTCTTCTTCTATAATTTAAATTAATTATTTTTTTTTAAAAAATGTATAAAAATTAACTTATTTTTTTATAAAAAATAATTAAAAATCAATTTTTTACAAAATTTAAGTTTTTTTACATTTTTTTAATAAATTTAAATTTTTAAAGCTTCAATTTTTTTAATTTTAATAAAATTCAAAATTTTACGTACATATACACTTAAATATAATTTTATAAGTCCTTCAATCTTATAAGATAAATAAAACTTATAAATATAATTTTATAAGTCCTTCAATCTTATAAGATAAATAAAACTTATAAATATAATTTTATAAGTCCTTCAATCTTATAAGATAAATAAAACTTATAAATATAATTTTATAAGTCCTTCAATCTTATAAGATAAATAAAACTTATAAATATAATTTTATAAGTCCTTCAATCTTATAAGATAAATAAAACTTATAAATATAATTTTATAAGTCCTTCAATCTTATAAGATAAATAAAACTTATAAATATAATTTTATAAGTCCTTCAATCTTATAAGATAAATAAAACTTATAAATATAATTTTATAAGTCCTTCAATCTTATAAGATAAATAAAACTTATAAATATAATTTTATAAGTCCTTCAATCTTATAAGATAAATAAAACTTATAAATATAATTTTATAAGTCCTTCAATCTTATAAGATAAATAAAACTTATAAATATAATTTTATAAGTTCTATTTTTCTTATAAGAAAAATAAAACTTATAAATTATATATTTATATATAATATATTTATATATATATATAAATATTAATATGTATTCATACCCTAATGTATATTAATAATTTAATTAATCAATTAAACCTTTACACCCAAATATATATATAATTATATATATATATATAAATAATTTACATAATACCATTATCTAAATATAGGTAATATATAATTATTTATATATATATAAATAATTTACATAATACCATTATTTAGATATAGGTAGAATATAATTATTTATGGAAAATAAAATAATTATTTATATTAAATTAACCTTTTCTTATCAACTAGATATTATATCTAGTTGATAATATCGCATAATTATATTATATAAATAATTACATATTTTCCTAATTACATTAATTCGATATTTTTTTTTTAAAAAAAAATAAAATATCTAATTAATTAGGTAAATATATAATTAAATTAATTAATAAAATTAATTATTTAATTATTAATAATTAAATTTTTAAAAAATAATTATGATTATATAAAGTTAATCTTAATGCAGGGGTTAAATTCCTCAAATAGTTAATTATTTATAAGCCATCTGATCGAATAATGTACCGTGGCTGTTAATGATTGAGATTCCATGACGTGCAGGTCATATCTCAATCTTAAGCCGATGCTTATTCAATAACATATTCAATAATAAATTAATACATCGAGATTAATTGACACATGAGGGTTTAAAAAATAATAGTAGATTCAATGTCCTCGGATATTAAAAAATTAATTTGAATAATTAAAGTAAATTTAATTTTATATTATAAAAATTAAAATTACTCTATCATTATTTAAATAATAATTAATTATATCTATTTAAATTTAAAAAATAATTATCTCTATAAACATAAAAATATTTATAAAATATTATTTTTATAAAATTATTAATATTTATTGAATAAATGATTTATATATTAATAAAGGTGAATATTAAATAAAATATATTTAATATTCAATTTAATCATACATTTTACTTATTACTCTTAATTACAATATATATATATATATACATAACAATTAAATTTATACTTTAACTTTTTAAAAATAAATTCTTCTTCTATAATTTAAATTAATTATTTTTTTTTAAAAAATGTATAAAAATTAACTTATTTTTTTATAAAAAATAATTAAAAATCAATTTTTTACAAAATTTAAGTTTTTTTACATTTTTTTAATAAATTTAAATTTTTAAAGCTTCAATTTTTTTAATTTTAATAAAATTCAAAATTTTACGTACATATACACTTAAATATAATTTTATAAGTCCTTCAATCTTATAAGATAAATAAAACTTATAAATATAATTTTATAAGTCCTTCAATCTTATAAGATAAATAAAACTTATAAATATAATTTTATAAGTCCTTCAATCTTATAAGATAAATAAAACTTATAAATATAATTTTATAAGTCCTTCAATCTTATAAGATAAATAAAACTTATAAATATAATTTTATAAGTCCTTCAATCTTATAAGATAAATAAAACTTATAAATATAATTTTATAAGTCCTTCAATCTTATAAGATAAATAAAACTTATAAATATAATTTTATAAGTCCTTCAATCTTATAAGATAAATAAAACTTATAAATATAATTTTATAAGTCCTTCAATCTTATAAGATAAATAAAACTTATAAATATAATTTTATAAGTCCTTCAATCTTATAAGATAAATAAAACTTATAAATATAATTTTATAAGTTCTATTTTTCTTATAAGAAAAATAAAACTTATAAATTATATATTTATATATAATATATTTATATATATATATAAATATTAATATGTATTCATACCCTAATGTATATTAATAATTTAATTAATCAATTAAACCTTTACACCCAAATATATATATAATTATATATATATATATAAATAATTTACATAATACCATTATCTAAATATAGGTAATATATAATTATTTATATATATATAAATAATTTACATAATACCATTATTTAGATATAGGTAGAATATAATTATTTATGGAAAATAAAATAATTATTTATATTAAATTAACCTTTTCTTATCAACTAGATATTATATCTAGTTGATAATATCGCATAATTATATTATATAAATAATTACATATTTTCCTAATTACATTAATTCGATATTTTTTTTTTAAAAAAAAATAAAATATCTAATTAATTAGGTAAATATATAATTAAATTAATTAATAAAATTAATTATTTAATTATTAATAATTAAATTTTTAAAAAATAATTATGATTATATAAAGTTAATCTTAATGCAGGGGTTAAATTCCTCAAATAGTTAATTATTTATAAGCCATCTGATCGAATAATGTACCGTGGCTGTTAATGATTGAGATTCCATGACGTGCAGGTCATATCTCAATCTTAAGCCGATGCTTATTCAATAACATATTCAATAATAAATTAATACATCGAGATTAATTGACACATGAGGGTTTAAAAAATAATAGTAGATTCAATGTCCTCGGATATTAAAAAATTAATTTGAATAATTAAAGTAAATTTAATTTTATATTATAAAAATTAAAATTACTCTATCATTATTTAAATAATAATTAATTATATCTATTTAAATTTAAAAAATAATTATCTCTATAAACATAAAAATATTTATAAAATATTATTTTTATAAAATTATTAATATTTATTGAATAAATGATTTATATATTAATAAAGGTGAATATTAAATAAAATATATTTAATATTCAATTTAATCATACATTTTACTTATTACTCTTAATTACAATATATATATATATATACATAACAATTAAATTTATACTTTAACTTTTTAAAAATAAATTCTTCTTCTATAATTTAAATTAATTATTTTTTTTTAAAAAATGTATAAAAATTAACTTATTTTTTTATAAAAAATAATTAAAAATCAATTTTTTACAAAATTTAAGTTTTTTTACATTTTTTTAATAAATTTAAATTTTTAAAGCTTCAATTTTTTTAATTTTAATAAAATTCAAAATTTTACGTACATATACACTTAAATATAATTTTATAAGTCCTTCAATCTTATAAGATAAATAAAACTTATAAATATAATTTTATAAGTCCTTCAATCTTATAAGATAAATAAAACTTATAAATATAATTTTATAAGTCCTTCAATCTTATAAGATAAATAAAACTTATAAATATAATTTTATAAGTCCTTCAATCTTATAAGATAAATAAAACTTATAAATATAATTTTATAAGTCCTTCAATCTTATAAGATAAATAAAACTTATAAATATAATTTTATAAGTCCTTCAATCTTATAAGATAAATAAAACTTATAAATATAATTTTATAAGTCCTTCAATCTTATAAGATAAATAAAACCTATAAATATAATTTTATAAGTCCTTCAATCTTATAAGATAAATAAAACTTATAAATATAATTTTATAAGTTCTATTTTTCTTATAAGAAAAATAAAACTTATAAATTATATATTTATATATAATATATTTATATATATATATAAATATTAATATGTATTCATACCCTAATGTATATTAATAATTTAATTAATCAATTAAACCTTTACACCCAAATATATATATAATTATATATATATATATAAATAATTTACATAATACCATTATCTAAATATAGGTAATATATAATTATTTATATATATATAAATAATTTACATAATACCATTATTTAGATATAGGTAGAATATAATTATTTATGGAAAATAAAATAATTATTTATATTAAATTAACCTTTTCTTATCAACTAGATATTATATCTAGTTGATAATATCGCATAATTATATTATATAAATAATTACATATTTTCCTAATTACATTAATTCGATATTTTTTTTTTAAAAAAAAATAAAATATCTAATTAATTAGGTAAATATATAATTAAATTAATTAATAAAATTAATTATTTAATTATTAATAATTAAATTTTTAAAAAATAATTATGATTATATAAAGTTAATCTTAATGCAGGGGTTAAATTCCTCAAATAGTTAATTATTTATAAGCCATCTGATCGAATAATGTACCGTGGCTGTTAATGATTGAGATTCCATGACGTGCAGGTCATATCTCAATCTTAAGCCGATGCTTATTCAATAACATATTCAATAATAAATTAATACATCGAGATTAATTGACACATGAGGGTTTAAAAAATAATAGTAGATTCAATGTCCTCGGATATTAAAAAATTAATTTGAATAATTAAAGTAAATTTAATTTTATATTATAAAAATTAAAATTACTCTATCATTATTTAAATAATAATTAATTATATCTATTTAAATTTAAAAAATAATTATCTCTATAAACATAAAAATATTTATAAAATATTATTTTTATAAAATTATTAATATTTATTGAATAAATGATTTATATATTAATAAAGGTGAATATTAAATAAAATATATTTAATATTCAATTTAATCATACATTTTACTTATTACTCTTAATTACAATATATATATATATATACATAACAATTAAATTTATACTTTAACTTTTTAAAAATAAATTCTTCTTCTATAATTTAAATTAATTATTTTTTTTAAAAAATATATAAAAATTAACTTATTTTTTTATAAAAAATAATTAAAAATCAATTTTTTACAAAATTTAAGTTTTTTTACATTTTTTTAATAAATTTAAATTTTTAAAGCTTCAATTTTTTTAATTTTAATAAAATTATAATTATTCATAATAATAACTATATTCATTAATAATTATAATTCTTTAAAATTCAAAATTTTACGTGCATATACACTTAAATATAATTTTATAAGTCCTTCAATCTTGTAAAATAAATAAAACTTATAAATATAATTTTATAAGTCCTTCAATCTTGTAAAATAAATAAAACTTATAAATATAATTTTATAAGTCCTTCAATCTTATAAGATAAATAAAACTTATAAAAATACACATACATATATATATATATATATATATATACAAATATTTATACGTACATAAATACTCATCTTTATCCGGGTGTAAAGGTTTAATTGATTAATTAAATTATTAATATACATTAGGGTATGAATACATATTAATATTTATATAATTAAAGGTTTATTTGATTAATAAGCCATTAAAATTGTATTGAAATTTTATATAAAATAAAAATATTTGTTTAAACAAATTTTATATAAATAAGCTAAAAAAGCTATTAGACTCATACTCTGAAAATATAAATAATAATTATTTTATATAGTAACAATAATTCAAATTATATAATTATTTCATCAAAATAATCCTTTTACTCAGGCATATTACTTAAAAATTAATTAAACTAAATTAACTTTAAATTTTAATTATAATTAAAATTATTTTTAAATCTCAAAAATAATATATATATGCTTATTAAACTATCCTTTTATTATACTTTCCACATTCATTGCTTTATCTACTCAAAATTTATATATTTTATGATTCATAATAGAAATTATAACTGTAATAATTATTTGATCCATAACTAAATTAGACATTAAAACTTTAAATACATATCTTATATATTTTTTAATTTCAGTAGCTTCTAGAAGAATTTTATTTATATTATTTACTATAAACAATAATTTTCACAGAATTATAAATAAATCTAATTACTTACTTATAATAATCACACTTTTTTCACTTTTTATAAAAATTGGAATATATCCTTTAAATTTTTGATTTATTTCTTTAATTCATTCAATAAATTGAATTAATTTATTTTTTTTAATAACTTTAATAAAATTAGTCCCTATAATTATTATAGAATTCTTATTAAAATTAAATAATGAAATTTATTTTATTTGCCTAATTAACATAATTTTATCACCTATTATTTGTTTAAATAAAAAATCAATCAAAATAATTATAAGATACTCATCTATTATACAAACATCTATTATAATTATATTATTAATGATTAATAAAAATATATTTTTAGTGTATTTTATTCTTTATAGAATAATTACTTTAATTTTAATTTTTATATTTAAAACAATAGAAATTGATTCTTCCACTTTATTTAATATATTAACTTCCAATAAAATAAAAATTATTTTATACACTATAATTATTATTTATACAAATTTTCCTCCTATTACATTATTTATATTAAAATGAATAATTTTAGAAACATTAATAAATTCAAGATCAAAATTTATATTTATAATAATTATTTATCTTTTTACAAGATTAATCATATCATGAAATTATTTAAATATAACTTTATTATACTTTTTTCCTTCAATAAAATCAAAAATATATTTTAAAAATAATCTAAATTTACTAAATTATTCTTTATTTATAATTTTTTTAACATTTATAATAATATTTATAATATATTGATTATACTAATTTTTAACATAATTAAATATGTAATTTTAAATTTGCAATTTAAAATTTTCATTAAACTATAAAAATTAATATTAGAAAATTTAATTCATTTATAAATTTACAATTTACTCCTTTTATCAGGCATAATATTAATTATTATTATTAAGATTTTAAGTTATCTCAACTATTAAACTTCAAATTTAAAAATATAAACAAAATTATAAATCTTAATATATATTATAAAATGACTTTATTCAACAAATCACAAAAATATTGGAATATTATATTTTATTTCTGCTATATGATCCGGTATAATTGGATCTTCATTAAGAATATTAATTCGAATAGAATTAAGAAGGCCAGGAGCTTTAATTAACAATGATCAAACTTATAACTCAATTGTAACATCACATGCTTTTGTAATAATTTTTTTTATAGTAATACCATTTATAATCGGAGGATTTGGAAATTGAATAATCCCCTTAATAATTGGAGCCCCTGACATAGCATTCCCTCGTATAAATAATATAAGATTTTGATTAATCCCACCTTCTTTACTATTATTAATACTTAGAATATTTTTATTCCCAGGTTCAGGAACAGGATGAACAATTTATCCACCTCTTTCTTCAAATTTATATCATCCATCTTTATCTATAGATTTAACAATTTTTTCTCTACACATTGCAGGAATTTCCTCAATTATAGGATCAATTAATTTTATTGTTACAATCTTAAAAATAAAAAATTGTGGCTTAAAATTTGATCAAATACCTTTATTTGCTTGATCAGTACTAATTACTACAATTTTACTGCTTCTTTCTCTACCTGTACTAGCTGGAGCTATCACTATACTATTAACAGATCGAAATTTAAATACTTCTTTTTTTGACCCCACGGGAGGAGGAGATCCAATTTTATTTCAACATTTATTTTGATTTTTTGGACACCCTGAAGTTTACATTTTAATTTTACCTGGATTCGGATTAATTTCCCATATTATTTTTAATGAAAGAGGAAAAAAAGAAACTTTTGGAAATTTAGGCATAGTATATGCAATACTTGGTATTGGATTTTTAGGATTTATTGTATGAGCCCACCATATATTCACAGTGGGATTAGATGTAGATACACGAGCTTACTTTACTTCTGCAACAATAATTATTGCTATTCCAACAGGAATTAAAGTATTTAGATGACTAGCTACATATTACGGTTCAAAACTTATTATAAACCCTTCCATCATTTGATCATTTGGTTTTATTTTTTTATTTACTATAGGAGGATTAACAGGAATTATACTATCAAATTCATCAATTGACATCATATTACATGACACATACTATGTAGTAGCTCATTTTCATTATGTACTATCAATAGGTGCAGTATTTTCAATTATTGCTTCACTAATTCATTGATTCCCTTTATTCACAGGACTTTCATTAAATCGATTTTATTTAAAAACTCAATTTTATATAATATTTATTGGTGTCAATATAACTTTTTTCCCTCAACACTTTTTAGGTATAATAGGAATACCTCGTCGTTATTCAGACTATCCAGATTCTTACTACTGTTGAAATTTAATATCATCCATTGGATCAATAATCTCATTTATAAGAATAATTTTACTTTTATTTATTATTTTAGAAAGATTTTTAGCTAAACGTCTTACTATATTTAAATTTAATCAATCATCTCTCGAATGACTACAAACTTTTCCACCAAAAGATCATTCATTCCTTACTATACCCTTAATTATTAAAAATAAATTTTAATATGGCAGATTAGTGCAATGAATTTAAGATTCATTTATAAAATTTAATATTTTTATTAAAAATGTCTCATTGAAAAATAATTAATTTCCAAGACCCAAACTCTCCTTACGCCGACAATTTAAATCTTTTCCATAATTTTACTATAATTATATTAATTATAATTTCTTCCTTAACTTTAATAATTATACTAGACATTCTCTCAAATAAATTTATTAATCGATTCCTTTTAAAAAATCATCATATTGAAATTATTTGAACTTTATTACCTATAATTATTTTAGGAGTAATTGCAATTCCTTCCTTAAAAACTTTATATTTTATTGATGAATTATGAACACCTATTTATTTAACAATTAAATCAATTGGTCATCAATGATATTGATCTTATGAATATCCAGAATTCAATAACTTAAATTTTGATTCTTATATAGACAAAGACTTAAATAACATTTATATTTTTCGTCTTTTAGACGTCGATAATCGAATAATTATTCCTTCAAATACACCAATTCGTATACTTACAACATCAAATGACGTAATTCACTCATGAACTGTCCCTTCTCTAGGTCTAAAAATAGATTCAATCCCTGGTCGAATTAACCAAATAAATTTAATTACTAATCGACCTGGAGTATTTTTCGGCCAATGCTCTGAAATTTGCGGAGCTAATCATAGATTTATACCAATCGTTGTTGAAAGAACAAATTACCCCAATTTTATTAATTGAATCAATAACCAAAATTAATTTTACCTTAAATAATTAAATGTCATTAGATGTCTGATAAAAGAATTGATTTTTTAAATCAAATTATGGTAAAAATTACCTCTAATGATACTTTTAAATAAAAATTAGTTAAATTCCATAACATTAAATTGTCATTTTAAAATTATTAAAAATAATATTTTTATCAAAATAAAATTATTATAAATTTGATTTTTAGTCAAATGAAATTTAAACTTTATTATGAAAATATATATATATATATATATATATATATATTTTATACCACAAATAATACCCATTCAATGAACATGCTTATACTTAGTTATTTTACTTCTCTTACTATTAATACTTACAACCATATATTTTAATAATATAAATAAAATAATTAAATCATCCCCTAAAAAAAAAATTTTTTCAAACCCTTGATCAAATAAATGATAAATAATATGATACCAAATTTATTTTCTATTTTTGACCCATGTACAAGAAATAATTTATCATTAAACTGATTTAGATTAATTCTTCCATTTATTTTTATCCCAATAAAATTTTGAATTTTAAATTCACGATATCAAACATTTTGAAACTTATTTTTAAAATTTTTAAATTCAGAATTTAAAATCTTAACAAAAAAAAATTTTACAAGAAATCTACTAATATTTAACAGACTTATATTTATAATTTTATTTTTTAATTTTTTAGGATTATTCCCCTATATTTTTACTCCCTCCAGACATGTATCAATTAATTTATCTTTGTCATTATTTATATGAATTAGATTTATAATTTACGGATGAATAATTAATACTAAAAAAATATTTATTCATTTAGTCCCAATAAATACTCCTTTCATACTTATAAACTTTATAGTATTAATTGAAACAATTAGAAATATTATTCGACCTTGAACATTAACAATTCGATTAACAGCAAATATACTAGCAGGCCATCTTCTTTTATCTTTATTAGGTTCAACTATCAGAAAATTCTTAACATGAATCCCTTTTACAATTTTAATTCAAAATTTATTATTTATCTTAGAAATCTCAGTCTCATTAATCCAAATATATGTATTTATTATTTTATTAACTCTATATTTTAATGAATCAAACTATGAAAATATTTTCTCACCCTTTTCATATAGTTACTCCAAGTCCATGACCTTTAATTACTTCAATAAATATTATAAATTTATTTATTAGACTAATTTTATTCACAAATCTAAAACTTTTCTTATTACTAATAATTAATATATTTATATTAATTATTTGCTTATCCCTATGATGACGAGATATTATTCGAGAAAGAACATTCCAAGGATTTCATTCCCAATCAGTTCATTCTTTAATAAAAATAAGTATACTATTATTTATTATTTCTGAACTTTTCTTTTTTATTTCATTTTTCTGAACATACATCCATAACTCAATCTCTCCTAGAATTGAATTAGGTATAAACTGACCTCCTTTATCAATTAAAATATTAAACCCATTTGACATCCCTTTATTAAATTCTATCATTTTAATTTCTTCCGGATTCACATTGACCCTAAGACATAACTTTCTTTTAATAAAAAATAAATTATATAGAGAAATTTATCTTTTAGATACATGACTTTTAAGTGCAATTTTTATATACCTTCAATTTAATGAATATAAACAATCTTCATTTTCTATTAATGACGGAATTTTTGGTTCAATTTTTTATATATCTACAGGATTCCATGGCTTACATGTTTTAATTGGAGGTTTAATATTATTAATTTCCTTAATTCGAATAACTAAAAATCATTTCTCATCTATCCGTCATTTTAATTTTACAGCCTCTATTTGATACTGACACTTTGTAGATGTTGTATGATTATTTCTTTATTTAATAATTTATTGATGAATATATTAATAAATATAATAAAAATTATATTTAATTTATAATTAAATTTTTATTTAATTAAATATATTTAAAATGACTTACTTTTCTATTAAAATATTAATTATTTTAATTATCCCCTCAATTATTTTTTTAATCAATCATTTATTTTCAATAATTAATTTTAAAAACCGAGAAAAAATATCCCCTTTTGAATGTGGATTTGACCCATTATCAGAAAATCACTTGCCATTCTCTATTAATTTTTATTTAATTGCTTTAATCTTTTTAATTTTTGATATTGAAATTATACTAATTGTTCCAATAATCTCTATTTTAATTAAATTTTACAATTTAACCACTTTCTATACTTTTATTTCTATTATCTGAATCCTTTTATTAACCCTTTGATTAGAATGATACATAAATTTTTTAAAATGATATTTTAATTGAAACCAAAACTTGAGGTAAATTATTGTTAATAATTTCATTGAATTAAAATTTCCAATTAATTTAAATTATATATATATACATATATATATATAGTATAAAATAATATAATTAATTTCGAATTAATAGATTGATTATTTATCATATATATATATATTATAATCAATTTCAAATTAATAATTTAATTAATAAACATATATATATATATATATATATATATATATTGTATATATATAGTATAATATAATATAATTAATTTCCAATTAATAGCTTGATTAATAATCATATATATATATATATATATATATATATATATATATATATTATAAAATAATAAATTTATCTTTATATTGAAAATATAATATTTTTATAAACTATATAAATTGGATATTAGTTAAATTATAACATTTAATTTGCTGTTAAAAATTAATAAAAATAATAATTATATCTAAATTATTTAATTTTAAATAGAAATAAAATGATCCTACTCATTAAAAAAGAGTTAGAAATTCTTTTTAACTTATTTCTATCTAAAAATACAAATATGTATTATCCTAATATTTTCAATATTATGCTTTTTAAGCTATTTAAATATAAATTTAACAAATATATACCTACCACTAATAAAATATACCACTCCATCATATTAATTATATTAAATTTTACTCTTACAACAACTTTTCTTAATTTTATTAAATAAAAAATATTTAAACCATAAATTAACTCAACTCATCCTTTTTCTACACAAATTTCATATTTATAAACTATATCAAACAAATAACTATAAGAATTTTTAAACAAATAATTTAAATAAAACATTCTTATAATAAATTTTAATAATTTAACTAAATTAGAATTTAAACTAAATCTTTCACTAAAAATGTCTCCCAAATAATAACCAATAAAATATAATTTTATTACTATATACTTATCAAATCTCTCTACAGGAACAATATACACCCATATAAATATATTTAAAAATATTCATCCATAAAAAAATATAAATAATAATATCACAATCATAACTCTTAATATATAACTATTTTTACCTAAATTTACTAAAGCTATAAAATTTAATTCTTTACAAAATAAAACTCACTTAATTAATCGGATTCTATAACAAATAGTCAAAAATGTAGAAATATAAACAATCATTATTATAATTAAATTATATTTTTCTGCGAAAAAATATTCTAAAAATATGTCCTTAGAATAAAATCCAGATCTAAAAGGAAATCCTGCTAAATTCAATAAACATATAATTATAATTATTCTTTTTAAAGGAAAAATTTTAACTAACCCTCCATACTTTCGAATATCTTGATTTCCTATTATTCTATGAATAAAATCTCCTGCACATATAAATATATTTGATTTAAATAAAGCATGAACAACCAAATGAAAAAAAGCTAACTCTCGATACCCTAACCTTAAAATTATTAATATAAATCCTAATTGTCTTAAAGTAGAAAAAGCAATAATCTTTTTAAGATCATATTCAAAATTTGCTATTAATCCCGCTATTAATATAGTTAATCTAGAAATTAATGTCAAATAAAAATTTATATTATTAATTATAATTATTTTTCTATACCGAATTAATAAATAAACTCCTGCTGTAACCAAAGTCGAAGAATGAACTAAAGAAGAAATAGGAGTAGGCGCAGTCATCGCTGCAGGTAATCAAGAAGAAAAAGGTATTTGAGCTCTTTTAGTTATCCCACAAATTAACAATATTAAAATTATTAAATTCCTTATTTCATCTATTAATATATAACCCCAAGATCCTCTAATCGAAGTTAAACTAATTAATATTAATAAACACACATCACCCACTCGATTACACAAAACTGTTAACATACCTGAATTTATCGAAATAAAATTTTGATAAAAAATTACTAAACAAAATGAAATTAAACCTAATCCATCTCACCCAATTAAAATTCTTAAAATTCTAGGTCTAATAATTATAATACATATAGATAAAATAAACAATAATAATAAATGCTTATAACGATTAATATATTTGTCACCTTCTATATATCCAACACTATAAATTAAAATTATTGATGAAATTAATAAAACCACTCCCAAATATATCAAACCTATAAAATCTAAATAAATTAAAAAATTAAATTTCATTCTATTCAACACTATTAAATCTCATTCTATAAACAAATCAATTTTTATTACATAAAAATACAAACTTAAAAATATAAAACTTATTCTATTAAAAAATATTAAAACAAATCTGTATAAAAAAAAATTCACAATTTAAAATAATAATTCTACTATATCTTTGACTCCACAAATCAATATTTTTAATAAACTATTTAAATTTAATTACTAAATAACATTATATTTAAAAATATAAAATTTAAAGGAATTCAATGTATTAAAATTATTACATAATTAAGTACAGTAGGATTTCTTCTATAACTTTTGAAATAATTAATTTTTCCATGAAAAATATAAATAAATATGTATATAGAATACATAAAATTTAAAAAACATATAACTATAAATAAAACTACTAAAAATTTTAATCAATTAACTAAATTAACTAATAAAAATACTTCTCCTACTAAATTTAAAGAAATAGGAGCTGAACTATTAGAAACACAAAGTAAAAATCACATTAAACCTATTAATGAATATAAATTTAATAACCCTTTATTAATTAATAATAAACGTCTATTTGTTTTTTCATAAATTATATTTACTATATAAAATATTCCAGATGAACACAATCCATGAGAAATTATCAATACATATCTTCCAATCAAACCAACTTTTATACATCTATAGATACCTGCTACCAATAATCTTATATGAACTACTGACGAATAAGCTACTATAATTTTTAAATCAACTTGCCGTATACAAACTAATCTTAAAATAATACCACCAATTAATCTAAATATAATAATATATAATCCAAACTTAATTGAATTATATACAAAAATTATTAATATTCGTACTAACCCATAAGTTCCTAATTTTAATAAAATTGAAGCTAAAATTATTGATCCATAAACAGGAGCTTCAACATGAGCTTTTAATAACCACCCATGAAATATATACAATGGAATTTTAACTAAAAATATTATTATTATATAAACATAATAAATTATATTTAATTTTATTATAATTAACTCTATTATTATAAATTCAAGCCTATTAAAAACATCTTTTAATAAATAAATAAAAGAAATAAAAGGTAATGAAAATAATAAAGTATAATATATAAGATAAAACCCAGACATTAAACGAAATTCACTTTTCCCTCAAAAAATAATCAATATAAAAATTAATAAAAGCCTTGCTTCAAAATAAAAATAAAATCTTATTAAATTTATTCTAATAAATGTAAATATTAAAAATATAAATATTATAAATCTTACTAAAAAACATTTAATATCATTACACACAATTAAAAACACCAATCTAAAAATCCAAATAGTTAATATAACTAATATAAAATTTAAATAACACAAACCCAAAGAATTAAATAAAATTCTTCTTCATTCAATAAAACTATCATATGAAAACAAAATATTAAATATTAAAGTTATTATAAACAAATTTACACTCAAAATATAACTAAAATTTTGTTTAATAAATGTTAAAATTAAAATTAATATTGAATAAAATATAAATATTTTCATACCCTAATATATTTATAAAATAAACTTTTTGATTCCCATAAATTATATTAAAATTAATCATTAAAGATAAACCATACACACTTTCTCTAATCGAAAATACTATATAATACAAAAAAATTCATCTATTCTCTCTATTAACCTCATACACAAAAATAAATAATAAATTTATAACAATTAAAAATTCAATTCTAATTAATATTATTATAAAATAATCTTTAAACTTAAATAATAAAATTAAAACTATTATATATAATATAAATAAATAATTATTCCCTAAAAAACCTCCCCACTCTATTAAATTTATTAAAGACTAAAAAATAATTCTAATTTACAAAATTAACGTTTTAAATTAAACTACTTTAACTTAATAAAAATTTTCAAAAAAATTAAAATTTTAATATATTTAATCTCCAAAATTAATATTTTTCTTAAATTATTTTTTGAAATATGATAATAACAAAAATAAATTCTTTTTATATATTTACTTCTATAATTCTTACAATAATATTACTAATAATAATTATTTACCTAAAAAAAATTCACCCTGTAATTTATATATTAACATTTAACTTATTTTTAATTACAAATTTAATATTTATATACATATACTTAAATATTAACTTATTTATTTATATAATTTTTATTTCATTAACTGGCGGAATAATAATTATATTTTTATACTTTACCAGACTAATTGCCAAAACAAAATTTAAATTATACAATTTAAACAAATTTATCTATACATTTATATCAATTATCTCAATATGATGACTTATTAATATTACAAAATTTTCTTTAACTATTGAATCAACAAAAATTAATTTTGATTTTAAAATTTTTTACACTCCTTACTTAACATTAACAACTACATCAATTATTTACATATTTTTAATTTTATTAATATCAATAAATATCGCTACGATAAAAAATATACCTTTACGCATAATCAAATATTATGAAAATATCCCATAAATTTAACAATGAATTAATTAATTTAATTAATCACTCTTTAATAAAATTACCTACTCCCATAAATATTAATATATGATGAAACTTTGGATCCTTACTAGGTCTATATCTTTTAGTTCAAATTATTTCAGGACTCCTCCTATCAATACATTATTGCCCAAACATTTTCTTAGCTTTTGAAAGAATCAATCATATTATAAAAAATGTAAATTGAGGATGGCTAATCCGTTTTATTCATATAAATGGAGCTTCAATATATTTTTTATGCATATATATACACATTAGACGAGGCATTTATTATCATTCATTTAAATTTACTAAAGTATGAATAATAGGATTAATTATTTATCTTTTATCAATAGCCACAGCATTTTTAGGATATGTTTTACCATGAGGACAAATATCTTTTTGAGGAGCTACAGTAATTACTAATCTCCTTTCAGCAATTCCTTATATTGGTACAAGAATTGTCCAATGAATCTGAGGAGGTTTTTCAATTAATAATGCAACCTTAAATCGATTTTATTCACTTCATTTTATTCTCCCATTTGTCATCCTAACTATAATAATATTACACCTAATATTTCTTCATTCTACTGGAAGAAATAATCCCACAGGTCTTAACAGAAATTATTACAAAATTTCTTTCCACTCATTATTTTCTATCAAAGATAGATTAGGATTTATTATATTTATTTTTATAAATTTTATTATTATTATTAAATTTCCATTATTTCTTGGAGATCCAGATAATTTCACTCAAGCAAATCCTATAAATACTCCTATCCATATTAAACCTGAATGGTACTTCCTCTTTGCTTACTCAATTCTTCGAGGAATTCCTAATAAATTAGGAGGAGTAATTATATTACTTCTCTCAATTTTAATTTTAATAATTATACCACTTATACACCAAATTCATTTAGTATCATCAAGAAAATTTTATCCAATTAATCAAATTATATTTTGAACATTTATTAATCTATTTATTTTACTAACATGATTAGGAGCTCAACCAATTGAATACCCATTTACAACTTTAAACAAAATTACCTCAAGAATATATTTCATATATTTCATCACTACTCCTTTTATAAATTTATTGTGAGACAAACAATTACTAAAATTTTTTAATAAATAATTAATAAGCTAAAAGCATATATTTTGAAAATATAAATTAGAAATAATATTTTCTATTAATTTTAATATTTTCATACTAAATTACAGTCCCTAATAAATCTTTAACCCCAAAAACAAATAAAATATAAATTAAAGATAAAGATAAAAATCTTTTTCAACACATTCTCATTAAATTATCATATCGAATTCGAGGTAAAACCCCTCGAATTCAAATCATTAAACATATATGAAAAATATAGATAAACTTAAATATTACTGAATAATAATACCCCCCAAAAAATATTAAACTAACTATAAATCTTATAAATATAATATTTATATACTCAGATATAAAAATCAATACAAATAAACTTCTAAAATATTCAGTGTTAAATCCTGACACTAACTCTCTTTCACCCTCAATTAAATCAAAAGGTGTACGATTTAACTCAATCAATAAATTTATTATTAACATTAAATACAAAGGTATTAACATTCAAAAAAATCTCACTCCTTTTTGAAATTTTACCAAATCAATAAATGAATATCTTTCAATAAATATTATTAAAACAAACAATATTAAAAATAACCTTACCTCATAAGAAATAGACTGAGCAACTGAACGAATTGCCCCCAATAATGAATAATTTCTATTAGAAGATCACCCTATCAATATAACAGGATAAACTCCAACTCTTAATAAACTTAATATAATCATAAAATCAAATTCTAAAAAAATTACTTCACCCACCATAGGAATTAATATTCACAATATAAAAGATAAAACTAAAACTCTTACTGGACTAATAATATAAATACAATAATTAATTTTTTCCAAATAAAACATTTCTTTAAAAATTAATTTAATTATATCACTAAATGGTTGCAACAACCCTAAATAACCAACTTTTATCGGGCCTTTACGATATTGAATATATCCTAATAACTTACGCTCCAAAATTGACAAAAATGCAACACTTACTAAAACTATAACCATTATAATTAAATAAAAAATTAAATTATAAATTAAATAAATAAATCTTGAATTAATTATTATCTATATAATAACATATATTTAATTAAATTCTAAATTTAATGCACTAATTTGCTTAAATAATTTAAATTAATTTATTTAATTTAAATAAATTATTTAAAATATATGGTCCTTTCGTACAAATATATAAAATTTAATTATAGATAGAAACCGATCTGGCTTACACCGATCTGAACTCAAATCATGTAAGATATAAAAAGTCGAACAGACTTAATACTTAAACTCCTGCATTTAAATTTTATCTTAATTCAACATCGAGGTCGCAATCATTTTTATCAATATGATCTATCCAAAAATATTACGCTGTTATCCCTAAGGTAATTTTTTCTTTATTTTTAACTAAATATCTATTCATATAAAACAATAATTATTGATTTTAAAAATTAAAATTTATTAAATTTAATTATTTCCCCAACAAAATAAATTTAAATAAAATTCATAAAATTTATAAATATAATTTAAACTTATAAAATTCTATAGGGTCTTCTCGTCCCATAATTTAAACTAAGAATTTTCACTTAATATTTAAATTTATCATATATATATGAGACAGAAAATACCTCATCAACTCTTTCATACAAGTTTTCAATTAAAAAACTATTGATTATGCTACCTTTGTACAGTCAATATACTGCAGCCATTAAATAATTCATAGGGCAGAGCCGACTTTAAATTATATTCAAAAAGACATGTTTTTGTTAAACAGGTGGGTATTATATTTGCCAAATTCCTTATATATATATATATATATATATATACTTATAATCATTACCATACATTAACTACTAATTTTATCATTATAACTATTTTTCCATAATTTTAAAAAACTATTTTTTAAAAATTATCATTTTAAAATTAAATCAATATATTAAACTTTACAAATTATTAAATTTTCAACTTTAAAAACAAATTTTATGAACATAAATATAACAAATATATTATATTTTTAATAAATAATTTTAAATTAAAGATCACCCCATAATTTATTTATATTTATAAACTCTAAAATTATAAATTTTAAATAATTATTATAAATATATGAATTAAATTCATTTCAAAAATAACTAGATATCAATAAATTCGACTAACATATCACTTCTAATTAATTATTAAAAATTATTATGCAATATAAAAATATATAACTAATTAACTCCTTTATTTTCGAGATATTTATTATTTATAAATTTATTTAAATAAACCCTGATACAAAAGGTAAAAAAATTATTTTATTCTTCATATTTTAAAAAATTCTTTTACAATACTTTATTTATAAAATATTTTATTTATTCTAACAAAATATTACAACATAACAAATTTTTAATTACTTTTATTAATATAATATATACATTTAAAATAAATTCATTCAACCCTATTTATTTAATTAATTTAAATTTTTAACCGCAATTAACAATAATTATCTACAAAATAATTAAATATTTAAATTTTTACTAAAAACATTTTCCAATACTTTTACTTTGTTACGACTTACTCCACCATTAATGAAATTGACGGGCGATTTGTACACTAATTATATATTAATTCACAATTTTAAATTTAAAATTATTACTTTTAAATTCTTTATTTATAAATATTAAAATTTATTTTTTAAAAATTACATTTAATAAGACTCATAAATTCTTAAATAAGCTACATTTTGATTTGAATTCCTTTTATTTATTTATAACTAATATCCTAAATATAATTATTTCTTATATCCTAAAAACAACAATATATAAACATTTCATTTAAGTTTATCTTATAGTGGATTATCTATTAAAATACAAGTCCCTCTAAAAATTTAATTAGCCGCCAAAAATTTTAATTTTAAATGATTCACATTTACTTATCAATTATTTTATCTCAATTTTATAATAGGGTATCTAATCCTAGTTTATCCTTAAATTTTATAAAATCTATAAAATTTAATTTTAATTTATTAATTAATCATATTTCACCATAAATTAACTATTTTTATTAAATTTTTAATTTTATTAATTCATTTAAATTAATTTAAATTAATTCGCAAGTTTAGTATAACCGCGATTGCTGGCACTAAATTTATCCTTACTTTATTTTAATTTTTAGATAAAATTTACATTTATATCTAATATTAATTTTTAAATTTTTAAAACATTCAGTAAATTCTAACCTAAAAATTTATATAAAATTCATTAAAAAAATTAATTTTCAAACCAAAATTAAATTAATTAAAATTTTAATAAATAATCAATCTTTTTTTTGTAAAAAAAATATTTTCCTTAAACTAAAATTTTTACACCCTTTATAATTTTCCACAAATTTACATATAAATTTCAATTTATTTTTATTATTAATTCAATTTTCAATTCATTTCATTTCAAAAAATTTATATTTTTAATTACAATAATACAAACCAAATAAATAAAACTTATAAATATAATTTTATAAGTCCTTCAATCTTATAAGATAAATAAAACTTATAAATATAATTTTATAAGTTCTATTTTTCTTATAAGAAAAATAAAACTTATAAATTATATATTTATATATAATATATTTATATATATATATAAATATTAATATGTATTCATACCCTAATGTATATTAATAATTTAATTAATCAATTAAACCTTTACACCCAAATATATATATAATTATATATATATATATAAATAATTTACATAATACCATTATCTAAATATAGGTAATATATAATTATTTATATATATATAAATAATTTACATAATACCATTATTTAGATATAGGTAGAATATAATTATTTATGGAAAATAAAATAATTATTTATATTAAATTAACCTTTTCTTATCAACTAGATATTATATCTAGTTGATAATATCGCATAATTATATTATATAAATAATTACATATTTTCCTAATTACATTAATTCGATATTTTTTTTTTAAAAAAAAATAAAATATCTAATTAATTAGGTAAATATATAATTAAATTAATTAATAAAATTAATTATTTAATTATTAATAATTAAATTTTTAAAAAATAATTATGATTATATAAAGTTAATCTTAATGCAGGGGTTAAATTCCTCAAATAGTTAATTATTTATAAGCCATCTGATCGAATAATGTACCGTGGCTGTTAATGATTGAGATTCCATGACGTGCAGGTCATATCTCAATCTTAAGCCGATGCTTATTCAATAACATATTCAATAATAAATTAATACATCGAGATTAATTGACACATGAGGGTTTAAAAAATAATAGTAGATTCAATGTCCTCGGATATTAAAAAATTAATTTGAATAATTAAAGTAAATTTAATTTTATATTATAAAAATTAAAATTACTCTATCATTATTTAAATAATAATTAATTATATCTATTTAAATTTAAAAAATAATTATCTCTATAAACATAAAAATATTTATAAAATATTATTTTTATAAAATTATTAATATTTATTGAATAAATGATTTATATATTAATAAAGGTGAATATTAAATAAAATATATTTAATATTCAATTTAATCATACATTTTACTTATTACTCTTAATTACAATATATATATATATATACATAACAATTAAATTTATACTTTAACTTTTTAAAAATAAATTCTTCTTCTATAATTTAAATTAATTATTTTTTTTTAAAAAATGTATAAAAATTAACTTATTTTTTTATAAAAAATAATTAAAAATCAATTTTTTACAAAATTTAAGTTTTTTTACATTTTTTTAATAAATTTAAATTTTTAAAGCTTCAATTTTTTTAATTTTAATAAAATTCAAAATTTTACGTACATATACACTTAAATATAATTTTATAAGTCCTTCAATCTTATAAGATAAATAAAACTTATAAATATAATTTTATAAGTCCTTCAATCTTATAAGATAAATAAAACTTATAAATATAATTTTATAAGTCCTTCAATCTTATAAGATAAATAAAACTTATAAATATAATTTTATAAGTCCTTCAATCTTATAAGATAAATAAAACTTATAAATATAATTTTATAAGTCCTTCAATCTTATAAGATAAATAAAACTTATAAATATAATTTTATAAGTCCTTCAATCTTATAAGATAAATAAAACTTATAAATATAATTTTATAAGTCCTTCAATCTTATAAGATAAATAAAACTTATAAATATAATTTTATAAGTTCTATTTTTCTTATAAGAAAAATAAAACTTATAAATTATATATTTATATATAATATATTTATATATATATATAAATATTAATATGTATTCATACCCTAATGTATATTAATAATTTAATTAATCAATTAAACCTTTACACCCAAATATATATATAATTATATATATATATATAAATAATTTACATAATACCATTATCTAAATATAGGTAATATATAATTATTTATATATATATAAATAATTTACATAATACCATTATTTAGATATAGGTAGAATATAATTATTTATGGAAAATAAAATAATTATTTATATTAAATTAACCTTTTCTTATCAACTAGATATTATATCTAGTTGATAATATCGCATAATTATATTATATAAATAATTACATATTTTCCTAATTACATTAATTCGATATTTTTTTTTTAAAAAAAAATAAAATATCTAATTAATTAGGTAAATATATAATTAAATTAATTAATAAAATTAATTATTTAATTATTAATAATTAAATTTTTAAAAAATAATTATGATTATATAAAGTTAATCTTAATGCAGGGGTTAAATTCCTCAAATAGTTAATTATTTATAAGCCATCTGATCGAATAATGTACCGTGGCTGTTAATGATTGAGATTCCATGACGTGCAGGTCATATCTCAATCTTAAGCCGATGCTTATTCAATAACATATTCAATAATAAATTAATACATCGAGATTAATTGACACATGAGGGTTTAAAAAATAATAGTAGATTCAATGTCCTCGGATATTAAAAAATTAATTTGAATAATTAAAGTAAATTTAATTTTATATTATAAAAATTAAAATTACTCTATCATTATTTAAATAATAATTAATTATATCTATTTAAATTTAAAAAATAATTATCTCTATAAACATAAAAATATTTATAAAATATTATTTTTATAAAATTATTAATATTTATTGAATAAATGATTTATATATTAATAAAGGTGAATATTAAATAAAATATATTTAATATTCAATTTAATCATACATTTTACTTATTACTCTTAATTACAATATATATATATATATACATAACAATTAAATTTATACTTTAACTTTTTAAAAATAAATTCTTCTTCTATAATTTAAATTAATTATTTTTTTTTAAAAAATGTATAAAAATTAACTTATTTTTTTATAAAAAATAATTAAAAATCAATTTTTTACAAAATTTAAGTTTTTTTACATTTTTTTAATAAATTTAAATTTTTAAAGCTTCAATTTTTTTAATTTTAATAAAATTCAAAATTTTACGTACATATACACTTAAATATAATTTTATAAGTCCTTCAATCTTATAAGATAAATAAAACTTATAAATATAATTTTATAAGTCCTTCAATCTTATAAGATAAATAAAACTTATAAATATAATTTTATAAGTCCTTCAATCTTATAAGATAAATAAAACTTATAAATATAATTTTATAAGTCCTTCAATCTTATAAGATAAATAAAACTTATAAATATAATTTTATAAGTCCTTCAATCTTATAAGATAAATAAAACTTATAAATATAATTTTATAAGTCCTTCAATCTTATAAGATAAATAAAACTTATAAATATAATTTTATAAGTCCTTCAATCTTATAAGATAAATAAAACTTATAAATATAATTTTATAAGTCCTTCAATCTTATAAGATAAATAAAACTTATAAATATAATTTTATAAGTCCTTCAATCTTATAAGATAAATAAAACTTATAAATATAATTTTATAAGTTCTATTTTTCTTATAAGAAAAATAAAACTTATAAATTATATATTTATATATAATATATTTATATATATATATAAATATTAATATGTATTCATACCCTAATGTATATTAATAATTTAATTAATCAATTAAACCTTTACACCCAAATATATATATAATTATATATATATATATAAATAATTTACATAATACCATTATCTAAATATAGGTAATATATAATTATTTATATATATATAAATAATTTACATAATACCATTATTTAGATATAGGTAGAATATAATTATTTATGGAAAATAAAATAATTATTTATATTAAATTAACCTTTTCTTATCAACTAGATATTATATCTAGTTGATAATATCGCATAATTATATTATATAAATAATTACATATTTTCCTAATTACATTAATTCGATATTTTTTTTTTAAAAAAAAATAAAATATCTAATTAATTAGGTAAATATATAATTAAATTAATTAATAAAATTAATTATTTAATTATTAATAATTAAATTTTTAAAAAATAATTATGATTATATAAAGTTAATCTTAATGCAGGGGTTAAATTCCTCAAATAGTTAATTATTTATAAGCCATCTGATCGAATAATGTACCGTGGCTGTTAATGATTGAGATTCCATGACGTGCAGGTCATATCTCAATCTTAAGCCGATGCTTATTCAATAACATATTCAATAATAAATTAATACATCGAGATTAATTGACACATGAGGGTTTAAAAAATAATAGTAGATTCAATGTCCTCGGATATTAAAAAATTAATTTGAATAATTAAAGTAAATTTAATTTTATATTATAAAAATTAAAATTACTCTATCATTATTTAAATAATAATTAATTATATCTATTTAAATTTAAAAAATAATTATCTCTATAAACATAAAAATATTTATAAAATATTATTTTTATAAAATTATTAATATTTATTGAATAAATGATTTATATATTAATAAAGGTGAATATTAAATAAAATATATTTAATATTCAATTTAATCATACATTTTACTTATTACTCTTAATTACAATATATATATATATATACATAACAATTAAATTTATACTTTAACTTTTTAAAAATAAATTCTTCTTCTATAATTTAAATTAATTATTTTTTTTTAAAAAATGTATAAAAATTAACTTATTTTTTTATAAAAAATAATTAAAAATCAATTTTTTACAAAATTTAAGTTTTTTTACATTTTTTTAATAAATTTAAATTTTTAAAGCTTCAATTTTTTTAATTTTAATAAAATTCAAAATTTTACGTACATATACACTTAAATATAATTTTATAAGTCCTTCAATCTTATAAGATAAATAAAACTTATAAATATAATTTTATAAGTCCTTCAATCTTATAAGATAAATAAAACTTATAAATATAATTTTATAAGTCCTTCAATCTTATAAGATAAATAAAACTTATAAATATAATTTTATAAGTCCTTCAATCTTATAAGATAAATAAAACTTATAAATATAATTTTATAAGTCCTTCAATCTTATAAGATAAATAAAACTTATAAATATAATTTTATAAGTCCTTCAATCTTATAAGATAAATAAAACTTATAAATATAATTTTATAAGTCCTTCAATCTTATAAGATAAATAAAACCTATAAATATAATTTTATAAGTCCTTCAATCTTATAAGATAAATAAAACTTATAAATATAATTTTATAAGTTCTATTTTTCTTATAAGAAAAATAAAACTTATAAATTATATATTTATATATAATATATTTATATATATATATAAATATTAATATGTATTCATACCCTAATGTATATTAATAATTTAATTAATCAATTAAACCTTTACACCCAAATATATATATAATTATATATATATATATAAATAATTTACATAATACCATTATCTAAATATAGGTAATATATAATTATTTATATATATATAAATAATTTACATAATACCATTATTTAGATATAGGTAGAATATAATTATTTATGGAAAATAAAATAATTATTTATATTAAATTAACCTTTTCTTATCAACTAGATATTATATCTAGTTGATAATATCGCATAATTATATTATATAAATAATTACATATTTTCCTAATTACATTAATTCGATATTTTTTTTTTAAAAAAAAATAAAATATCTAATTAATTAGGTAAATATATAATTAAATTAATTAATAAAATTAATTATTTAATTATTAATAATTAAATTTTTAAAAAATAATTATGATTATATAAAGTTAATCTTAATGCAGGGGTTAAATTCCTCAAATAGTTAATTATTTATAAGCCATCTGATCGAATAATGTACCGTGGCTGTTAATGATTGAGATTCCATGACGTGCAGGTCATATCTCAATCTTAAGCCGATGCTTATTCAATAACATATTCAATAATAAATTAATACATCGAGATTAATTGACACATGAGGGTTTAAAAAATAATAGTAGATTCAATGTCCTCGGATATTAAAAAATTAATTTGAATAATTAAAGTAAATTTAATTTTATATTATAAAAATTAAAATTACTCTATCATTATTTAAATAATAATTAATTATATCTATTTAAATTTAAAAAATAATTATCTCTATAAACATAAAAATATTTATAAAATATTATTTTTATAAAATTATTAATATTTATTGAATAAATGATTTATATATTAATAAAGGTGAATATTAAATAAAATATATTTAATATTCAATTTAATCATACATTTTACTTATTACTCTTAATTACAATATATATATATATATACATAACAATTAAATTTATACTTTAACTTTTTAAAAATAAATTCTTCTTCTATAATTTAAATTAATTATTTTTTTTAAAAAATATATAAAAATTAACTTATTTTTTTATAAAAAATAATTAAAAATCAATTTTTTACAAAATTTAAGTTTTTTTACATTTTTTTAATAAATTTAAATTTTTAAAGCTTCAATTTTTTTAATTTTAATAAAATTATAATTATTCATAATAATAACTATATTCATTAATAATTATAATTCTTTAAAATTCAAAATTTTACGTGCATATACACTTAAATATAATTTTATAAGTCCTTCAATCTTGTAAAATAAATAAAACTTATAAATATAATTTTATAAGTCCTTCAATCTTGTAAAATAAATAAAACTTATAAATATAATTTTATAAGTCCTTCAATCTTATAAGATAAATAAAACTTATAAAAATACACATACATATATATATATATATATATATACAAATATTTATACGTACATAAATACTCATCTTTATCCGGGTGTAAAGGTTTAATTGATTAATTAAATTATTAATATACATTAGGGTATGAATACATATTAATATTTATATAATTAAAGGTTTATTTGATTAATAAGCCATTAAAATTGTATTGAAATTTTATATAAAATAAAAATATTTGTTTAAACAAATTTTATATAAATAAGCTAAAAAAGCTATTAGACTCATACTCTGAAAATATAAATAATAATTATTTTATATAGTAACAATAATTCAAATTATATAATTATTTCATCAAAATAATCCTTTTACTCAGGCATATTACTTAAAAATTAATTAAACTAAATTAACTTTAAATTTTAATTATAATTAAAATTATTTTTAAATCTCAAAAATAATATATATATGCTTATTAAACTATCCTTTTATTATACTTTCCACATTCATTGCTTTATCTACTCAAAATTTATATATTTTATGATTCATAATAGAAATTATAACTGTAATAATTATTTGATCCATAACTAAATTAGACATTAAAACTTTAAATACATATCTTATATATTTTTTAATTTCAGTAGCTTCTAGAAGAATTTTATTTATATTATTTACTATAAACAATAATTTTCACAGAATTATAAATAAATCTAATTACTTACTTATAATAATCACACTTTTTTCACTTTTTATAAAAATTGGAATATATCCTTTAAATTTTTGATTTATTTCTTTAATTCATTCAATAAATTGAATTAATTTATTTTTTTTAATAACTTTAATAAAATTAGTCCCTATAATTATTATAGAATTCTTATTAAAATTAAATAATGAAATTTATTTTATTTGCCTAATTAACATAATTTTATCACCTATTATTTGTTTAAATAAAAAATCAATCAAAATAATTATAAGATACTCATCTATTATACAAACATCTATTATAATTATATTATTAATGATTAATAAAAATATATTTTTAGTGTATTTTATTCTTTATAGAATAATTACTTTAATTTTAATTTTTATATTTAAAACAATAGAAATTGATTCTTCCACTTTATTTAATATATTAACTTCCAATAAAATAAAAATTATTTTATACACTATAATTATTATTTATACAAATTTTCCTCCTATTACATTATTTATATTAAAATGAATAATTTTAGAAACATTAATAAATTCAAGATCAAAATTTATATTTATAATAATTATTTATCTTTTTACAAGATTAATCATATCATGAAATTATTTAAATATAACTTTATTATACTTTTTTCCTTCAATAAAATCAAAAATATATTTTAAAAATAATCTAAATTTACTAAATTATTCTTTATTTATAATTTTTTTAACATTTATAATAATATTTATAATATATTGATTATACTAATTTTTAACATAATTAAATATGTAATTTTAAATTTGCAATTTAAAATTTTCATTAAACTATAAAAATTAATATTAGAAAATTTAATTCATTTATAAATTTACAATTTACTCCTTTTATCAGGCATAATATTAATTATTATTATTAAGATTTTAAGTTATCTCAACTATTAAACTTCAAATTTAAAAATATAAACAAAATTATAAATCTTAATATATATTATAAAATGACTTTATTCAACAAATCACAAAAATATTGGAATATTATATTTTATTTCTGCTATATGATCCGGTATAATTGGATCTTCATTAAGAATATTAATTCGAATAGAATTAAGAAGGCCAGGAGCTTTAATTAACAATGATCAAACTTATAACTCAATTGTAACATCACATGCTTTTGTAATAATTTTTTTTATAGTAATACCATTTATAATCGGAGGATTTGGAAATTGAATAATCCCCTTAATAATTGGAGCCCCTGACATAGCATTCCCTCGTATAAATAATATAAGATTTTGATTAATCCCACCTTCTTTACTATTATTAATACTTAGAATATTTTTATTCCCAGGTTCAGGAACAGGATGAACAATTTATCCACCTCTTTCTTCAAATTTATATCATCCATCTTTATCTATAGATTTAACAATTTTTTCTCTACACATTGCAGGAATTTCCTCAATTATAGGATCAATTAATTTTATTGTTACAATCTTAAAAATAAAAAATTGTGGCTTAAAATTTGATCAAATACCTTTATTTGCTTGATCAGTACTAATTACTACAATTTTACTGCTTCTTTCTCTACCTGTACTAGCTGGAGCTATCACTATACTATTAACAGATCGAAATTTAAATACTTCTTTTTTTGACCCCACGGGAGGAGGAGATCCAATTTTATTTCAACATTTATTTTGATTTTTTGGACACCCTGAAGTTTACATTTTAATTTTACCTGGATTCGGATTAATTTCCCATATTATTTTTAATGAAAGAGGAAAAAAAGAAACTTTTGGAAATTTAGGCATAGTATATGCAATACTTGGTATTGGATTTTTAGGATTTATTGTATGAGCCCACCATATATTCACAGTGGGATTAGATGTAGATACACGAGCTTACTTTACTTCTGCAACAATAATTATTGCTATTCCAACAGGAATTAAAGTATTTAGATGACTAGCTACATATTACGGTTCAAAACTTATTATAAACCCTTCCATCATTTGATCATTTGGTTTTATTTTTTTATTTACTATAGGAGGATTAACAGGAATTATACTATCAAATTCATCAATTGACATCATATTACATGACACATACTATGTAGTAGCTCATTTTCATTATGTACTATCAATAGGTGCAGTATTTTCAATTATTGCTTCACTAATTCATTGATTCCCTTTATTCACAGGACTTTCATTAAATCGATTTTATTTAAAAACTCAATTTTATATAATATTTATTGGTGTCAATATAACTTTTTTCCCTCAACACTTTTTAGGTATAATAGGAATACCTCGTCGTTATTCAGACTATCCAGATTCTTACTACTGTTGAAATTTAATATCATCCATTGGATCAATAATCTCATTTATAAGAATAATTTTACTTTTATTTATTATTTTAGAAAGATTTTTAGCTAAACGTCTTACTATATTTAAATTTAATCAATCATCTCTCGAATGACTACAAACTTTTCCACCAAAAGATCATTCATTCCTTACTATACCCTTAATTATTAAAAATAAATTTTAATATGGCAGATTAGTGCAATGAATTTAAGATTCATTTATAAAATTTAATATTTTTATTAAAAATGTCTCATTGAAAAATAATTAATTTCCAAGACCCAAACTCTCCTTACGCCGACAATTTAAATCTTTTCCATAATTTTACTATAATTATATTAATTATAATTTCTTCCTTAACTTTAATAATTATACTAGACATTCTCTCAAATAAATTTATTAATCGATTCCTTTTAAAAAATCATCATATTGAAATTATTTGAACTTTATTACCTATAATTATTTTAGGAGTAATTGCAATTCCTTCCTTAAAAACTTTATATTTTATTGATGAATTATGAACACCTATTTATTTAACAATTAAATCAATTGGTCATCAATGATATTGATCTTATGAATATCCAGAATTCAATAACTTAAATTTTGATTCTTATATAGACAAAGACTTAAATAACATTTATATTTTTCGTCTTTTAGACGTCGATAATCGAATAATTATTCCTTCAAATACACCAATTCGTATACTTACAACATCAAATGACGTAATTCACTCATGAACTGTCCCTTCTCTAGGTCTAAAAATAGATTCAATCCCTGGTCGAATTAACCAAATAAATTTAATTACTAATCGACCTGGAGTATTTTTCGGCCAATGCTCTGAAATTTGCGGAGCTAATCATAGATTTATACCAATCGTTGTTGAAAGAACAAATTACCCCAATTTTATTAATTGAATCAATAACCAAAATTAATTTTACCTTAAATAATTAAATGTCATTAGATGTCTGATAAAAGAATTGATTTTTTAAATCAAATTATGGTAAAAATTACCTCTAATGATACTTTTAAATAAAAATTAGTTAAATTCCATAACATTAAATTGTCATTTTAAAATTATTAAAAATAATATTTTTATCAAAATAAAATTATTATAAATTTGATTTTTAGTCAAATGAAATTTAAACTTTATTATGAAAATATATATATATATATATATATATATATATTTTATACCACAAATAATACCCATTCAATGAACATGCTTATACTTAGTTATTTTACTTCTCTTACTATTAATACTTACAACCATATATTTTAATAATATAAATAAAATAATTAAATCATCCCCTAAAAAAAAAATTTTTTCAAACCCTTGATCAAATAAATGATAAATAATATGATACCAAATTTATTTTCTATTTTTGACCCATGTACAAGAAATAATTTATCATTAAACTGATTTAGATTAATTCTTCCATTTATTTTTATCCCAATAAAATTTTGAATTTTAAATTCACGATATCAAACATTTTGAAACTTATTTTTAAAATTTTTAAATTCAGAATTTAAAATCTTAACAAAAAAAAATTTTACAAGAAATCTACTAATATTTAACAGACTTATATTTATAATTTTATTTTTTAATTTTTTAGGATTATTCCCCTATATTTTTACTCCCTCCAGACATGTATCAATTAATTTATCTTTGTCATTATTTATATGAATTAGATTTATAATTTACGGATGAATAATTAATACTAAAAAAATATTTATTCATTTAGTCCCAATAAATACTCCTTTCATACTTATAAACTTTATAGTATTAATTGAAACAATTAGAAATATTATTCGACCTTGAACATTAACAATTCGATTAACAGCAAATATACTAGCAGGCCATCTTCTTTTATCTTTATTAGGTTCAACTATCAGAAAATTCTTAACATGAATCCCTTTTACAATTTTAATTCAAAATTTATTATTTATCTTAGAAATCTCAGTCTCATTAATCCAAATATATGTATTTATTATTTTATTAACTCTATATTTTAATGAATCAAACTATGAAAATATTTTCTCACCCTTTTCATATAGTTACTCCAAGTCCATGACCTTTAATTACTTCAATAAATATTATAAATTTATTTATTAGACTAATTTTATTCACAAATCTAAAACTTTTCTTATTACTAATAATTAATATATTTATATTAATTATTTGCTTATCCCTATGATGACGAGATATTATTCGAGAAAGAACATTCCAAGGATTTCATTCCCAATCAGTTCATTCTTTAATAAAAATAAGTATACTATTATTTATTATTTCTGAACTTTTCTTTTTTATTTCATTTTTCTGAACATACATCCATAACTCAATCTCTCCTAGAATTGAATTAGGTATAAACTGACCTCCTTTATCAATTAAAATATTAAACCCATTTGACATCCCTTTATTAAATTCTATCATTTTAATTTCTTCCGGATTCACATTGACCCTAAGACATAACTTTCTTTTAATAAAAAATAAATTATATAGAGAAATTTATCTTTTAGATACATGACTTTTAAGTGCAATTTTTATATACCTTCAATTTAATGAATATAAACAATCTTCATTTTCTATTAATGACGGAATTTTTGGTTCAATTTTTTATATATCTACAGGATTCCATGGCTTACATGTTTTAATTGGAGGTTTAATATTATTAATTTCCTTAATTCGAATAACTAAAAATCATTTCTCATCTATCCGTCATTTTAATTTTACAGCCTCTATTTGATACTGACACTTTGTAGATGTTGTATGATTATTTCTTTATTTAATAATTTATTGATGAATATATTAATAAATATAATAAAAATTATATTTAATTTATAATTAAATTTTTATTTAATTAAATATATTTAAAATGACTTACTTTTCTATTAAAATATTAATTATTTTAATTATCCCCTCAATTATTTTTTTAATCAATCATTTATTTTCAATAATTAATTTTAAAAACCGAGAAAAAATATCCCCTTTTGAATGTGGATTTGACCCATTATCAGAAAATCACTTGCCATTCTCTATTAATTTTTATTTAATTGCTTTAATCTTTTTAATTTTTGATATTGAAATTATACTAATTGTTCCAATAATCTCTATTTTAATTAAATTTTACAATTTAACCACTTTCTATACTTTTATTTCTATTATCTGAATCCTTTTATTAACCCTTTGATTAGAATGATACATAAATTTTTTAAAATGATATTTTAATTGAAACCAAAACTTGAGGTAAATTATTGTTAATAATTTCATTGAATTAAAATTTCCAATTAATTTAAATTATATATATATACATATATATATATAGTATAAAATAATATAATTAATTTCGAATTAATAGATTGATTATTTATCATATATATATATATTATAATCAATTTCAAATTAATAATTTAATTAATAAACATATATATATATATATATATATATATATATATGTATATATATAGTATAATATAATATAATTAATTTCCAATTAATAGCTTGATTAATAATCATATATATATATATATATATATATATATATATATATATATTATAAAATAATAAATTTATCTTTATATTGAAAATATAATATTTTTATAAACTATATAAATTGGATATTAGTTAAATTATAACATTTAATTTGCTGTTAAAAATTAATAAAAATAATAATTATATCTAAATTATTTAATTTTAAATAGAAATAAAATGATCCTACTCATTAAAAAAGAGTTAGAAATTCTTTTTAACTTATTTCTATCTAAAAATACAAATATGTATTATCCTAATATTTTCAATATTATGCTTTTTAAGCTATTTAAATATAAATTTAACAAATATATACCTACCACTAATAAAATATACCACTCCATCATATTAATTATATTAAATTTTACTCTTACAACAACTTTTCTTAATTTTATTAAATAAAAAATATTTAAACCATAAATTAACTCAACTCATCCTTTTTCTACACAAATTTCATATTTATAAACTATATCAAACAAATAACTATAAGAATTTTTAAACAAATAATTTAAATAAAACATTCTTATAATAAATTTTAATAATTTAACTAAATTAGAATTTAAACTAAATCTTTCACTAAAAATGTCTCCCAAATAATAACCAATAAAATATAATTTTATTACTATATACTTATCAAATCTCTCTACAGGAACAATATACACCCATATAAATATATTTAAAAATATTCATCCATAAAAAAATATAAATAATAATATCACAATCATAACTCTTAATATATAACTATTTTTACCTAAATTTACTAAAGCTATAAAATTTAATTCTTTACAAAATAAAACTCACTTAATTAATCGGATTCTATAACAAATAGTCAAAAATGTAGAAATATAAACAATCATTATTATAATTAAATTATATTTTTCTGCGAAAAAATATTCTAAAAATATGTCCTTAGAATAAAATCCAGATCTAAAAGGAAATCCTGCTAAATTCAATAAACATATAATTATAATTATTCTTTTTAAAGGAAAAATTTTAACTAACCCTCCATACTTTCGAATATCTTGATTTCCTATTATTCTATGAATAAAATCTCCTGCACATATAAATATATTTGATTTAAATAAAGCATGAACAACCAAATGAAAAAAAGCTAACTCTCGATACCCTAACCTTAAAATTATTAATATAAATCCTAATTGTCTTAAAGTAGAAAAAGCAATAATCTTTTTAAGATCATATTCAAAATTTGCTATTAATCCCGCTATTAATATAGTTAATCTAGAAATTAATGTCAAATAAAAATTTATATTATTAATTATAATTATTTTTCTATACCGAATTAATAAATAAACTCCTGCTGTAACCAAAGTCGAAGAATGAACTAAAGAAGAAATAGGAGTAGGCGCAGTCATCGCTGCAGGTAATCAAGAAGAAAAAGGTATTTGAGCTCTTTTAGTTATCCCACAAATTAACAATATTAAAATTATTAAATTCCTTATTTCATCTATTAATATATAACCCCAAGATCCTCTAATCGAAGTTAAACTAATTAATATTAATAAACACACATCACCCACTCGATTACACAAAACTGTTAACATACCTGAATTTATCGAAATAAAATTTTGATAAAAAATTACTAAACAAAATGAAATTAAACCTAATCCATCTCACCCAATTAAAATTCTTAAAATTCTAGGTCTAATAATTATAATACATATAGATAAAATAAACAATAATAATAAATGCTTATAACGATTAATATATTTGTCACCTTCTATATATCCAACACTATAAATTAAAATTATTGATGAAATTAATAAAACCACTCCCAAATATATCAAACCTATAAAATCTAAATAAATTAAAAAATTAAATTTCATTCTATTCAACACTATTAAATCTCATTCTATAAACAAATCAATTTTTATTACATAAAAATACAAACTTAAAAATATAAAACTTATTCTATTAAAAAATATTAAAACAAATCTGTATAAAAAAAAATTCACAATTTAAAATAATAATTCTACTATATCTTTGACTCCACAAATCAATATTTTTAATAAACTATTTAAATTTAATTACTAAATAACATTATATTTAAAAATATAAAATTTAAAGGAATTCAATGTATTAAAATTATTACATAATTAAGTACAGTAGGATTTCTTCTATAACTTTTGAAATAATTAATTTTTCCATGAAAAATATAAATAAATATGTATATAGAATACATAAAATTTAAAAAACATATAACTATAAATAAAACTACTAAAAATTTTAATCAATTAACTAAATTAACTAATAAAAATACTTCTCCTACTAAATTTAAAGAAATAGGAGCTGAACTATTAGAAACACAAAGTAAAAATCACATTAAACCTATTAATGAATATAAATTTAATAACCCTTTATTAATTAATAATAAACGTCTATTTGTTTTTTCATAAATTATATTTACTATATAAAATATTCCAGATGAACACAATCCATGAGAAATTATCAATACATATCTTCCAATCAAACCAACTTTTATACATCTATAGATACCTGCTACCAATAATCTTATATGAACTACTGACGAATAAGCTACTATAATTTTTAAATCAACTTGCCGTATACAAACTAATCTTAAAATAATACCACCAATTAATCTAAATATAATAATATATAATCCAAACTTAATTGAATTATATACAAAAATTATTAATATTCGTACTAACCCATAAGTTCCTAATTTTAATAAAATTGAAGCTAAAATTATTGATCCATAAACAGGAGCTTCAACATGAGCTTTTAATAACCACCCATGAAATATATACAATGGAATTTTAACTAAAAATATTATTATTATATAAACATAATAAATTATATTTAATTTTATTATAATTAACTCTATTATTATAAATTCAAGCCTATTAAAAACATCTTTTAATAAATAAATAAAAGAAATAAAAGGTAATGAAAATAATAAAGTATAATATATAAGATAAAACCCAGACATTAAACGAAATTCACTTTTCCCTCAAAAAATAATCAATATAAAAATTAATAAAAGCCTTGCTTCAAAATAAAAATAAAATCTTATTAAATTTATTCTAATAAATGTAAATATTAAAAATATAAATATTATAAATCTTACTAAAAAACATTTAATATCATTACACACAATTAAAAACACCAATCTAAAAATCCAAATAGTTAATATAACTAATATAAAATTTAAATAACACAAACCCAAAGAATTAAATAAAATTCTTCTTCATTCAATAAAACTATCATATGAAAACAAAATATTAAATATTAAAGTTATTATAAACAAATTTACACTCAAAATATAACTAAAATTTTGTTTAATAAATGTTAAAATTAAAATTAATATTGAATAAAATATAAATATTTTCATACCCTAATATATTTATAAAATAAACTTTTTGATTCCCATAAATTATATTAAAATTAATCATTAAAGATAAACCATACACACTTTCTCTAATCGAAAATACTATATAATACAAAAAAATTCATCTATTCTCTCTATTAACCTCATACACAAAAATAAATAATAAATTTATAACAATTAAAAATTCAATTCTAATTAATATTATTATAAAATAATCTTTAAACTTAAATAATAAAATTAAAACTATTATATATAATATAAATAAATAATTATTCCCTAAAAAACCTCCCCACTCTATTAAATTTATTAAAGACTAAAAAATAATTCTAATTTACAAAATTAACGTTTTAAATTAAACTACTTTAACTTAATAAAAATTTTCAAAAAAATTAAAATTTTAATATATTTAATCTCCAAAATTAATATTTTTCTTAAATTATTTTTTGAAATATGATAATAACAAAAATAAATTCTTTTTATATATTTACTTCTATAATTCTTACAATAATATTACTAATAATAATTATTTACCTAAAAAAAATTCACCCTGTAATTTATATATTAACATTTAACTTATTTTTAATTACAAATTTAATATTTATATACATATACTTAAATATTAACTTATTTATTTATATAATTTTTATTTCATTAACTGGCGGAATAATAATTATATTTTTATACTTTACCAGACTAATTGCCAAAACAAAATTTAAATTATACAATTTAAACAAATTTATCTATACATTTATATCAATTATCTCAATATGATGACTTATTAATATTACAAAATTTTCTTTAACTATTGAATCAACAAAAATTAATTTTGATTTTAAAATTTTTTACACTCCTTACTTAACATTAACAACTACATCAATTATTTACATATTTTTAATTTTATTAATATCAATAAATATCGCTACGATAAAAAATATACCTTTACGCATAATCAAATATTATGAAAATATCCCATAAATTTAACAATGAATTAATTAATTTAATTAATCACTCTTTAATAAAATTACCTACTCCCATAAATATTAATATATGATGAAACTTTGGATCCTTACTAGGTCTATATCTTTTAGTTCAAATTATTTCAGGACTCCTCCTATCAATACATTATTGCCCAAACATTTTCTTAGCTTTTGAAAGAATCAATCATATTATAAAAAATGTAAATTGAGGATGGCTAATCCGTTTTATTCATATAAATGGAGCTTCAATATATTTTTTATGCATATATATACACATTAGACGAGGCATTTATTATCATTCATTTAAATTTACTAAAGTATGAATAATAGGATTAATTATTTATCTTTTATCAATAGCCACAGCATTTTTAGGATATGTTTTACCATGAGGACAAATATCTTTTTGAGGAGCTACAGTAATTACTAATCTCCTTTCAGCAATTCCTTATATTGGTACAAGAATTGTCCAATGAATCTGAGGAGGTTTTTCAATTAATAATGCAACCTTAAATCGATTTTATTCACTTCATTTTATTCTCCCATTTGTCATCCTAACTATAATAATATTACACCTAATATTTCTTCATTCTACTGGAAGAAATAATCCCACAGGTCTTAACAGAAATTATTACAAAATTTCTTTCCACTCATTATTTTCTATCAAAGATAGATTAGGATTTATTATATTTATTTTTATAAATTTTATTATTATTATTAAATTTCCATTATTTCTTGGAGATCCAGATAATTTCACTCAAGCAAATCCTATAAATACTCCTATCCATATTAAACCTGAATGGTACTTCCTCTTTGCTTACTCAATTCTTCGAGGAATTCCTAATAAATTAGGAGGAGTAATTATATTACTTCTCTCAATTTTAATTTTAATAATTATACCACTTATACACCAAATTCATTTAGTATCATCAAGAAAATTTTATCCAATTAATCAAATTATATTTTGAACATTTATTAATCTATTTATTTTACTAACATGATTAGGAGCTCAACCAATTGAATACCCATTTACAACTTTAAACAAAATTACCTCAAGAATATATTTCATATATTTCATCACTACTCCTTTTATAAATTTATTGTGAGACAAACAATTACTAAAATTTTTTAATAAATAATTAATAAGCTAAAAGCATATATTTTGAAAATATAAATTAGAAATAATATTTTCTATTAATTTTAATATTTTCATACTAAATTACAGTCCCTAATAAATCTTTAACCCCAAAAACAAATAAAATATAAATTAAAGATAAAGATAAAAATCTTTTTCAACACATTCTCATTAAATTATCATATCGAATTCGAGGTAAAACCCCTCGAATTCAAATCATTAAACATATATGAAAAATATAGATAAACTTAAATATTACTGAATAATAATACCCCCCAAAAAATATTAAACTAACTATAAATCTTATAAATATAATATTTATATACTCAGATATAAAAATCAATACAAATAAACTTCTAAAATATTCAGTGTTAAATCCTGACACTAACTCTCTTTCACCCTCAATTAAATCAAAAGGTGTACGATTTAACTCAATCAATAAATTTATTATTAACATTAAATACAAAGGTATTAACATTCAAAAAAATCTCACTCCTTTTTGAAATTTTACCAAATCAATAAATGAATATCTTTCAATAAATATTATTAAAACAAACAATATTAAAAATAACCTTACCTCATAAGAAATAGACTGAGCAACTGAACGAATTGCCCCCAATAATGAATAATTTCTATTAGAAGATCACCCTATCAATATAACAGGATAAACTCCAACTCTTAATAAACTTAATATAATCATAAAATCAAATTCTAAAAAAATTACTTCACCCACCATAGGAATTAATATTCACAATATAAAAGATAAAACTAAAACTCTTACTGGACTAATAATATAAATACAATAATTAATTTTTTCCAAATAAAACATTTCTTTAAAAATTAATTTAATTATATCACTAAATGGTTGCAACAACCCTAAATAACCAACTTTTATCGGGCCTTTACGATATTGAATATATCCTAATAACTTACGCTCCAAAATTGACAAAAATGCAACACTTACTAAAACTATAACCATTATAATTAAATAAAAAATTAAATTATAAATTAAATAAATAAATCTTGAATTAATTATTATCTATATAATAACATATATTTAATTAAATTCTAAATTTAATGCACTAATTTGCTTAAATAATTTAAATTAATTTATTTAATTTAAATAAATTATTTAAAATATATGGTCCTTTCGTACAAATATATAAAATTTAATTATAGATAGAAACCGATCTGGCTTACACCGATCTGAACTCAAATCATGTAAGATATAAAAAGTCGAACAGACTTAATACTTAAACTCCTGCATTTAAATTTTATCTTAATTCAACATCGAGGTCGCAATCATTTTTATCAATATGATCTATCCAAAAATATTACGCTGTTATCCCTAAGGTAATTTTTTCTTTATTTTTAACTAAATATCTATTCATATAAAACAATAATTATTGATTTTAAAAATTAAAATTTATTAAATTTAATTATTTCCCCAACAAAATAAATTTAAATAAAATTCATAAAATTTATAAATATAATTTAAACTTATAAAATTCTATAGGGTCTTCTCGTCCCATAATTTAAACTAAGAATTTTCACTTAATATTTAAATTTATCATATATATATGAGACAGAAAATACCTCATCAACTCTTTCATACAAGTTTTCAATTAAAAAACTATTGATTATGCTACCTTTGTACAGTCAATATACTGCAGCCATTAAATAATTCATAGGGCAGAGCCGACTTTAAATTATATTCAAAAAGACATGTTTTTGTTAAACAGGTGGGTATTATATTTGCCAAATTCCTTATATATATATATATATATATATATACTTATAATCATTACCATACATTAACTACTAATTTTATCATTATAACTATTTTTCCATAATTTTAAAAAACTATTTTTTAAAAATTATCATTTTAAAATTAAATCAATATATTAAACTTTACAAATTATTAAATTTTCAACTTTAAAAACAAATTTTATGAACATAAATATAACAAATATATTATATTTTTAATAAATAATTTTAAATTAAAGATCACCCCATAATTTATTTATATTTATAAACTCTAAAATTATAAATTTTAAATAATTATTATAAATATATGAATTAAATTCATTTCAAAAATAACTAGATATCAATAAATTCGACTAACATATCACTTCTAATTAATTATTAAAAATTATTATGCAATATAAAAATATATAACTAATTAACTCCTTTATTTTCGAGATATTTATTATTTATAAATTTATTTAAATAAACCCTGATACAAAAGGTAAAAAAATTATTTTATTCTTCATATTTTAAAAAATTCTTTTACAATACTTTATTTATAAAATATTTTATTTATTCTAACAAAATATTACAACATAACAAATTTTTAATTACTTTTATTAATATAATATATACATTTAAAATAAATTCATTCAACCCTATTTATTTAATTAATTTAAATTTTTAACCGCAATTAACAATAATTATCTACAAAATAATTAAATATTTAAATTTTTACTAAAAACATTTTCCAATACTTTTACTTTGTTACGACTTACTCCACCATTAATGAAATTGACGGGCGATTTGTACACTAATTATATATTAATTCACAATTTTAAATTTAAAATTATTACTTTTAAATTCTTTATTTATAAATATTAAAATTTATTTTTTAAAAATTACATTTAATAAGACTCATAAATTCTTAAATAAGCTACATTTTGATTTGAATTCCTTTTATTTATTTATAACTAATATCCTAAATATAATTATTTCTTATATCCTAAAAACAACAATATATAAACATTTCATTTAAGTTTATCTTATAGTGGATTATCTATTAAAATACAAGTCCCTCTAAAAATTTAATTAGCCGCCAAAAATTTTAATTTTAAATGATTCACATTTACTTATCAATTATTTTATCTCAATTTTATAATAGGGTATCTAATCCTAGTTTATCCTTAAATTTTATAAAATCTATAAAATTTAATTTTAATTTATTAATTAATCATATTTCACCATAAATTAACTATTTTTATTAAATTTTTAATTTTATTAATTCATTTAAATTAATTTAAATTAATTCGCAAGTTTAGTATAACCGCTATTGCTGGCACTAAATTTATCCTTACTTTATTTTAATTTTTAGATAAAATTTACATTTATATCTAATATTAATTTTTAAATTTTTAAAACATTCAGTAAATTCTAACCTAAAAATTTATATAAAATTCATTAAAAAAATTAATTTTCAAACCAAAATTAAATTAATTAAAATTTTAATAAATAATCAATCTTTTTTTTGTAAAAAAAATATTTTCCTTAAACTAAAATTTTTACACCCTTTATAATTTTCCACAAATTTACATATAAATTTCAATTTATTTTTATTATTAATTCAATTTTCAATTCATTTCATTTCAAAAAATTTATATTTTTAATTACAATAATACAAACCAAATAAATAAAACTTATAAATATAATTTTATAAGTCCTTCAATCTTATAAGATAAATAAAACTTATAAATATAATTTTATAAGTTCTATTTTTCTTATAAGAAAAATAAAACTTATAAATTATATATTTATATATAATATATTTATATATATATATAAATATTAATATGTATTCATACCCTAATGTATATTAATAATTTAATTAATCAATTAAACCTTTACACCCAAATATATATATAATTATATATATATATATAAATAATTTACATAATACCATTATCTAAATATAGGTAATATATAATTATTTATATATATATAAATAATTTACATAATACCATTATTTAGATATAGGTAGAATATAATTATTTATGGAAAATAAAATAATTATTTATATTAAATTAACCTTTTCTTATCAACTAGATATTATATCTAGTTGATAATATCGCATAATTATATTATATAAATAATTACATATTTTCCTAATTACATTAATTCGATATTTTTTTTTTAAAAAAAAATAAAATATCTAATTAATTAGGTAAATATATAATTAAATTAATTAATAAAATTAATTATTTAATTATTAATAATTAAATTTTTAAAAAATAATTATGATTATATAAAGTTAATCTTAATGCAGGGGTTAAATTCCTCAAATAGTTAATTATTTATAAGCCATCTGATCGAATAATGTACCGTGGCTGTTAATGATTGAGATTCCATGACGTGCAGGTCATATCTCAATCTTAAGCCGATGCTTATTCAATAACATATTCAATAATAAATTAATACATCGAGATTAATTGACACATGAGGGTTTAAAAAATAATAGTAGATTCAATGTCCTCGGATATTAAAAAATTAATTTGAATAATTAAAGTAAATTTAATTTTATATTATAAAAATTAAAATTACTCTATCATTATTTAAATAATAATTAATTATATCTATTTAAATTTAAAAAATAATTATCTCTATAAACATAAAAATATTTATAAAATATTATTTTTATAAAATTATTAATATTTATTGAATAAATGATTTATATATTAATAAAGGTGAATATTAAATAAAATATATTTAATATTCAATTTAATCATACATTTTACTTATTACTCTTAATTACAATATATATATATATATACATAACAATTAAATTTATACTTTAACTTTTTAAAAATAAATTCTTCTTCTATAATTTAAATTAATTATTTTTTTTTAAAAAATGTATAAAAATTAACTTATTTTTTTATAAAAAATAATTAAAAATCAATTTTTTACAAAATTTAAGTTTTTTTACATTTTTTTAATAAATTTAAATTTTTAAAACTTCAATTTTTTTAATTTTAATAAAATTCAAAATTTTACGTACATATACACTTAAATATAATTTTATAAGTCCTTCAATCTTATAAGATAAATAAAACTTATAAATATAATTTTATAAGTCCTTCAATCTTATAAGATAAATAAAACTTATAAATATAATTTTATAAGTCCTTCAATCTTATAAGATAAATAAAACTTATAAATATAATTTTATAAGTCCTTCAATCTTATAAGATAAATAAAACTTATAAATATAATTTTATAAGTCCTTCAATCTTATAAGATAAATAAAACTTATAAATATAATTTTATAAGTCCTTCAATCTTATAAGATAAATAAAACCTATAAATATAATTTTATAAGTCCTTCAATCTTATAAGATAAATAAAACTTATAAATATAATTTTATAAGTTCTATTTTTCTTATAAGAAAAATAAAACTTATAAATTATATATTTATATATAATATATTTATATATATATATAAATATTAATATGTATTCATACCCTAATGTATATTAATAATTTAATTAATCAATTAAACCTTTACACCCAAATATATATATAATTATATATATATATATAAATAATTTACATAATACCATTATCTAAATATAGGTAATATATAATTATTTATATATATATAAATAATTTACATAATACCATTATTTAGATATAGGTAGAATATAATTATTTATGGAAAATAAAATAATTATTTATATTAAATTAACCTTTTCTTATCAACTAGATATTATATCTAGTTGATAATATCGCATAATTATATTATATAAATAATTACATATTTTCCTAATTACATTAATTCGATATTTTTTTTTTAAAAAAAAATAAAATATCTAATTAATTAGGTAAATATATAATTAAATTAATTAATAAAATTAATTATTTAATTATTAATAATTAAATTTTTAAAAAATAATTATGATTATATAAAGTTAATCTTAATGCAGGGGTTAAATTCCTCAAATAGTTAATTATTTATAAGCCATCTGATCGAATAATGTACCGTGGCTGTTAATGATTGAGATTCCATGACGTGCAGGTCATATCTCAATCTTAAGCCGATGCTTATTCAATAACATATTCAATAATAAATTAATACATCGAGATTAATTGACACATGAGGGTTTAAAAAATAATAGTAGATTCAATGTCCTCGGATATTAAAAAATTAATTTGAATAATTAAAGTAAATTTAATTTTATATTATAAAAATTAAAATTACTCTATCATTATTTAAATAATAATTAATTATATCTATTTAAATTTAAAAAATAATTATCTCTATAAACATAAAAATATTTATAAAATATTATTTTTATAAAATTATTAATATTTATTGAATAAATGATTTATATATTAATAAAGGTGAATATTAAATAAAATATATTTAATATTCAATTTAATCATACATTTTACTTATTACTCTTAATTACAATATATATATATATATACATAACAATTAAATTTATACTTTAACTTTTTAAAAATAAATTCTTCTTCTATAATTTAAATTAATTATTTTTTTTTAAAAAATGTATAAAAATTAACTTATTTTTTTATAAAAAATAATTAAAAATCAATTTTTTACAAAATTTAAGTTTTTTTACATTTTTTTAATAAATTTAAATTTTTAAAGCTTCAATTTTTTTAATTTTAATAAAATTCAAAATTTTACGTACATATACACTTAAATATAATTTTATAAGTCCTTCAATCTTATAAGATAAATAAAACTTATAAATATAATTTTATAAGTCCTTCAATCTTATAAGATAAATAAAACTTATAAATATAATTTTATAAGTCCTTCAATCTTATAAGATAAATAAAACTTATAAATATAATTTTATAAGTCCTTCAATCTTATAAGATAAATAAAACTTATAAATATAATTTTATAAGTCCTTCAATCTTATAAGATAAATAAAACTTATAAATATAATTTTATAAGTCCTTCAATCTTATAAGATAAATAAAACTTATAAATATAATTTTATAAGTCCTTCAATCTTATAAGATAAATAAAACTTATAAATATAATTTTATAAGTCCTTCAATCTTATAAGATAAATAAAACTTATAAATATAATTTTATAAGTCCTTCAATCTTATAAGATAAATAAAACTTATAAATATAATTTTATAAGTCCTTCAATCTTATAAGATAAATAAAACTTATAAATATAATTTTATAAGTCCTTCAATCTTATAAGATAAATAAAACTTATAAATATAATTTTATAAGTTCTATTTTTCTTATAAGAAAAATAAAACTTATAAATTATATATTTATATATAATATATTTATATATATATATAAATATTAATATGTATTCATACCCTAATGTATATTAATAATTTAATTAATCAATTAAACCTTTACACCCAAATATATATATAATTATATATATATATATAAATAATTTACATAATACCATTATCTAAATATAGGTAATATATAATTATTTATATATATATAAATAATTTACATAATACCATTATTTAGATATAGGTAGAATATAATTATTTATGGAAAATAAAATAATTATTTATATTAAATTAACCTTTTCTTATCAACTAGATATTATATCTAGTTGATAATATCGCATAATTATATTATATAAATAATTACATATTTTCCTAATTACATTAATTCGATATTTTTTTTTTAAAAAAAAATAAAATATCTAATTAATTAGGTAAATATATAATTAAATTAATTAATAAAATTAATTATTTAATTATTAATAATTAAATTTTTAAAAAATAATTATGATTATATAAAGTTAATCTTAATGCAGGGGTTAAATTCCTCAAATAGTTAATTATTTATAAGCCATCTGATCGAATAATGTACCGTGGCTGTTAATGATTGAGATTCCATGACGTGCAGGTCATATCTCAATCTTAAGCCGATGCTTATTCAATAACATATTCAATAATAAATTAATACATCGAGATTAATTGACACATGAGGGTTTAAAAAATAATAGTAGATTCAATGTCCTCGGATATTAAAAAATTAATTTGAATAATTAAAGTAAATTTAATTTTATATTATAAAAATTAAAATTACTCTATCATTATTTAAATAATAATTAATTATATCTATTTAAATTTAAAAAATAATTATCTCTATAAACATAAAAATATTTATAAAATATTATTTTTATAAAATTATTAATATTTATTGAATAAATGATTTATATATTAATAAAGGTGAATATTAAATAAAATATATTTAATATTCAATTTAATCATACATTTTACTTATTACTCTTAATTACAATATATATATATATATACATAACAATTAAATTTATACTTTAACTTTTTAAAAATAAATTCTTCTTCTATAATTTAAATTAATTATTTTTTTTTAAAAAATGTATAAAAATTAACTTATTTTTTTATAAAAAATAATTAAAAATCAATTTTTTACAAAATTTAAGTTTTTTTACATTTTTTTAATAAATTTAAATTTTTAAAGCTTCAATTTTTTTAATTTTAATAAAATTCAAAATTTTACGTACATATACACTTAAATATAATTTTATAAGTCCTTCAATCTTATAAGATAAATAAAACTTATAAATATAATTTTATAAGTCCTTCAATCTTATAAGATAAATAAAACTTATAAATATAATTTTATAAGTCCTTCAATCTTATAAGATAAATAAAACTTATAAATATAATTTTATAAGTCCTTCAATCTTATAAGATAAATAAAACTTATAAATATAATTTTATAAGTCCTTCAATCTTATAAGATAAATAAAACTTATAAATATAATTTTATAAGTCCTTCAATCTTATAAGATAAATAAAACTTATAAATATAATTTTATAAGTCCTTCAATCTTATAAGATAAATAAAACTTATAAATATAATTTTATAAGTCCTTCAATCTTATAAGATAAATAAAACTTATAAATATAATTTTATAAGTCCTTCAATCTTATAAGATAAATAAAACTTATAAATATAATTTTATAAGTCCTTCAATCTTATAAGATAAATAAAACTTATAAATATAATTTTATAAGTTCTATTTTTCTTATAAGAAAAATAAAACTTATAAATTATATATTTATATATAATATATTTATATATATATATAAATATTAATATGTATTCATACCCTAATGTATATTAATAATTTAATTAATCAATTAAACCTTTACACCCAAATATATATATAATTATATATATATATATAAATAATTTACATAATACCATTATCTAAATATAGGTAATATATAATTATTTATATATATATAAATAATTTACATAATACCATTATTTAGATATAGGTAGAATATAATTATTTATGGAAAATAAAATAATTATTTATATTAAATTAACCTTTTCTTATCAACTAGATATTATATCTAGTTGATAATATCGCATAATTATATTATATAAATAATTACATATTTTCCTAATTACATTAATTCGATATTTTTTTTTTAAAAAAAAATAAAATATCTAATTAATTAGGTAAATATATAATTAAATTAATTAATAAAATTAATTATTTAATTATTAATAATTAAATTTTTAAAAAATAATTATGATTATATAAAGTTAATCTTAATGCAGGGGTTAAATTCCTCAAATAGTTAATTATTTATAAGCCATCTGATCGAATAATGTACCGTGGCTGTTAATGATTGAGATTCCATGACGTGCAGGTCATATCTCAATCTTAAGCCGATGCTTATTCAATAACATATTCAATAATAAATTAATACATCGAGATTAATTGACACATGAGGGTTTAAAAAATAATAGTAGATTCAATGTCCTCGGATATTAAAAAATTAATTTGAATAATTAAAGTAAATTTAATTTTATATTATAAAAATTAAAATTACTCTATCATTATTTAAATAATAATTAATTATATCTATTTAAATTTAAAAAATAATTATCTCTATAAACATAAAAATATTTATAAAATATTATTTTTATAAAATTATTAATATTTATTGAATAAATGATTTATATATTAATAAAGGTGAATATTAAATAAAATATATTTAATATTCAATTTAATCATACATTTTACTTATTACTCTTAATTACAATATATATATATATATACATAACAATTAAATTTATACTTTAACTTTTTAAAAATAAATTCTTCTTCTATAATTTAAATTAATTATTTTTTTTTAAAAAATGTATAAAAATTAACTTATTTTTTTATAAAAAATAATTAAAAATCAATTTTTTACAAAATTTAAGTTTTTTTACATTTTTTTAATAAATTTAAATTTTTAAAGCTTCAATTTTTTTAATTTTAATAAAATTCAAAATTTTACGTACATATACACTTAAATATAATTTTATAAGTCCTTCAATCTTATAAGATAAATAAAACTTATAAATATAATTTTATAAGTCCTTCAATCTTATAAGATAAATAAAACTTATAAATATAATTTTATAAGTCCTTCAATCTTATAAGATAAATAAAACTTATAAATATAATTTTATAAGTCCTTCAATCTTATAAGATAAATAAAACTTATAAATATAATTTTATAAGTCCTTCAATCTTATAAGATAAATAAAACTTATAAATATAATTTTATAAGTCCTTCAATCTTATAAGATAAATAAAACTTATAAATATAATTTTATAAGTCCTTCAATCTTATAAGATAAATAAAACCTATAAATATAATTTTATAAGTCCTTCAATCTTATAAGATAAATAAAACTTATAAATATAATTTTATAAGTTCTATTTTTCTTATAAGAAAAATAAAACTTATAAATTATATATTTATATATAATATATTTATATATATATATAAATATTAATATGTATTCATACCCTAATGTATATTAATAATTTAATTAATCAATTAAACCTTTACACCCAAATATATATATAATTATATATATATATATAAATAATTTACATAATACCATTATCTAAATATAGGTAATATATAATTATTTATATATATATAAATAATTTACATAATACCATTATTTAGATATAGGTAGAATATAATTATTTATGGAAAATAAAATAATTATTTATATTAAATTAACCTTTTCTTATCAACTAGATATTATATCTAGTTGATAATATCGCATAATTATATTATATAAATAATTACATATTTTCCTAATTACATTAATTCGATATTTTTTTTTTAAAAAAAAATAAAATATCTAATTAATTAGGTAAATATATAATTAAATTAATTAATAAAATTAATTATTTAATTATTAATAATTAAATTTTTAAAAAATAATTATGATTATATAAAGTTAATCTTAATGCAGGGGTTAAATTCCTCAAATAGTTAATTATTTATAAGCCATCTGATCGAATAATGTACCGTGGCTGTTAATGATTGAGATTCCATGACGTGCAGGTCATATCTCAATCTTAAGCCGATGCTTATTCAATAACATATTCAATAATAAATTAATACATCGAGATTAATTGACACATGAGGGTTTAAAAAATAATAGTAGATTCAATGTCCTCGGATATTAAAAAATTAATTTGAATAATTAAAGTAAATTTAATTTTATATTATAAAAATTAAAATTACTCTATCATTATTTAAATAATAATTAATTATATCTATTTAAATTTAAAAAATAATTATCTCTATAAACATAAAAATATTTATAAAATATTATTTTTATAAAATTATTAATATTTATTGAATAAATGATTTATATATTAATAAAGGTGAATATTAAATAAAATATATTTAATATTCAATTTAATCATACATTTTACTTATTACTCTTAATTACAATATATATATATATATACATAACAATTAAATTTATACTTTAACTTTTTAAAAATAAATTCTTCTTCTATAATTTAAATTAATTATTTTTTTTAAAAAATATATAAAAATTAACTTATTTTTTTATAAAAAATAATTAAAAATCAATTTTTTACAAAATTTAAGTTTTTTTACATTTTTTTAATAAATTTAAATTTTTAAAGCTTCAATTTTTTTAATTTTAATAAAATTATAATTATTCATAATAATAACTATATTCATTAATAATTATAATTCTTTAAAATTCAAAATTTTACGTGCATATACACTTAAATATAATTTTATAAGTCCTTCAATCTTGTAAAATAAATAAAACTTATAAATATAATTTTATAAGTCCTTCAATCTTGTAAAATAAATAAAACTTATAAATATAATTTTATAAGTCCTTCAATCTTATAAGATAAATAAAACTTATAAAAATACACATACATATATATATATATATATATATACAAATATTTATACGTACATAAATACTCATCTTTATCCGGGTGTAAAGGTTTAATTGATTAATTAAATTATTAATATACATTAGGGTATGAATACATATTAATATTTATATAATTAAAGGTTTATTTGATTAATAAGCCATTAAAATTGTATTGAAATTTTATATAAAATAAAAATATTTGTTTAAACAAATTTTATATAAATAAGCTAAAAAAGCTATTAGACTCATACTCTGAAAATATAAATAATAATTATTTTATATAGTAACAATAATTCAAATTATATAATTATTTCATCAAAATAATCCTTTTACTCAGGCATATTACTTAAAAATTAATTAAACTAAATTAACTTTAAATTTTAATTATAATTAAAATTATTTTTAAATCTCAAAAATAATATATATATGCTTATTAAACTATCCTTTTATTATACTTTCCACATTCATTGCTTTATCTACTCAAAATTTATATATTTTATGATTCATAATAGAAATTATAACTGTAATAATTATTTGATCCATAACTAAATTAGACATTAAAACTTTAAATACATATCTTATATATTTTTTAATTTCAGTAGCTTCTAGAAGAATTTTATTTATATTATTTACTATAAACAATAATTTTCACAGAATTATAAATAAATCTAATTACTTACTTATAATAATCACACTTTTTTCACTTTTTATAAAAATTGGAATATATCCTTTAAATTTTTGATTTATTTCTTTAATTCATTCAATAAATTGAATTAATTTATTTTTTTTAATAACTTTAATAAAATTAGTCCCTATAATTATTATAGAATTCTTATTAAAATTAAATAATGAAATTTATTTTATTTGCCTAATTAACATAATTTTATCACCTATTATTTGTTTAAATAAAAAATCAATCAAAATAATTATAAGATACTCATCTATTATACAAACATCTATTATAATTATATTATTAATGATTAATAAAAATATATTTTTAGTGTATTTTATTCTTTATAGAATAATTACTTTAATTTTAATTTTTATATTTAAAACAATAGAAATTGATTCTTCCACTTTATTTAATATATTAACTTCCAATAAAATAAAAATTATTTTATACACTATAATTATTATTTATACAAATTTTCCTCCTATTACATTATTTATATTAAAATGAATAATTTTAGAAACATTAATAAATTCAAGATCAAAATTTATATTTATAATAATTATTTATCTTTTTACAAGATTAATCATATCATGAAATTATTTAAATATAACTTTATTATACTTTTTTCCTTCAATAAAATCAAAAATATATTTTAAAAATAATCTAAATTTACTAAATTATTCTTTATTTATAATTTTTTTAACATTTATAATAATATTTATAATATATTGATTATACTAATTTTTAACATAATTAAATATGTAATTTTAAATTTGCAATTTAAAATTTTCATTAAACTATAAAAATTAATATTAGAAAATTTAATTCATTTATAAATTTACAATTTACTCCTTTTATCAGGCATAATATTAATTATTATTATTAAGATTTTAAGTTATCTCAACTATTAAACTTCAAATTTAAAAATATAAACAAAATTATAAATCTTAATATATATTATAAAATGACTTTATTCAACAAATCACAAAAATATTGGAATATTATATTTTATTTCTGCTATATGATCCGGTATAATTGGATCTTCATTAAGAATATTAATTCGAATAGAATTAAGAAGGCCAGGAGCTTTAATTAACAATGATCAAACTTATAACTCAATTGTAACATCACATGCTTTTGTAATAATTTTTTTTATAGTAATACCATTTATAATCGGAGGATTTGGAAATTGAATAATCCCCTTAATAATTGGAGCCCCTGACATAGCATTCCCTCGTATAAATAATATAAGATTTTGATTAATCCCACCTTCTTTACTATTATTAATACTTAGAATATTTTTATTCCCAGGTTCAGGAACAGGATGAACAATTTATCCACCTCTTTCTTCAAATTTATATCATCCATCTTTATCTATAGATTTAACAATTTTTTCTCTACACATTGCAGGAATTTCCTCAATTATAGGATCAATTAATTTTATTGTTACAATCTTAAAAATAAAAAATTGTGGCTTAAAATTTGATCAAATACCTTTATTTGCTTGATCAGTACTAATTACTACAATTTTACTGCTTCTTTCTCTACCTGTACTAGCTGGAGCTATCACTATACTATTAACAGATCGAAATTTAAATACTTCTTTTTTTGACCCCACGGGAGGAGGAGATCCAATTTTATTTCAACATTTATTTTGATTTTTTGGACACCCTGAAGTTTACATTTTAATTTTACCTGGATTCGGATTAATTTCCCATATTATTTTTAATGAAAGAGGAAAAAAAGAAACTTTTGGAAATTTAGGCATAGTATATGCAATACTTGGTATTGGATTTTTAGGATTTATTGTATGAGCCCACCATATATTCACAGTGGGATTAGATGTAGATACACGAGCTTACTTTACTTCTGCAACAATAATTATTGCTATTCCAACAGGAATTAAAGTATTTAGATGACTAGCTACATATTACGGTTCAAAACTTATTATAAACCCTTCCATCATTTGATCATTTGGTTTTATTTTTTTATTTACTATAGGAGGATTAACAGGAATTATACTATCAAATTCATCAATTGACATCATATTACATGACACATACTATGTAGTAGCTCATTTTCATTATGTACTATCAATAGGTGCAGTATTTTCAATTATTGCTTCACTAATTCATTGATTCCCTTTATTCACAGGACTTTCATTAAATCGATTTTATTTAAAAACTCAATTTTATATAATATTTATTGGTGTCAATATAACTTTTTTCCCTCAACACTTTTTAGGTATAATAGGAATACCTCGTCGTTATTCAGACTATCCAGATTCTTACTACTGTTGAAATTTAATATCATCCATTGGATCAATAATCTCATTTATAAGAATAATTTTACTTTTATTTATTATTTTAGAAAGATTTTTAGCTAAACGTCTTACTATATTTAAATTTAATCAATCATCTCTCGAATGACTACAAACTTTTCCACCAAAAGATCATTCATTCCTTACTATACCCTTAATTATTAAAAATAAATTTTAATATGGCAGATTAGTGCAATGAATTTAAGATTCATTTATAAAATTTAATATTTTTATTAAAAATGTCTCATTGAAAAATAATTAATTTCCAAGACCCAAACTCTCCTTACGCCGACAATTTAAATCTTTTCCATAATTTTACTATAATTATATTAATTATAATTTCTTCCTTAACTTTAATAATTATACTAGACATTCTCTCAAATAAATTTATTAATCGATTCCTTTTAAAAAATCATCATATTGAAATTATTTGAACTTTATTACCTATAATTATTTTAGGAGTAATTGCAATTCCTTCCTTAAAAACTTTATATTTTATTGATGAATTATGAACACCTATTTATTTAACAATTAAATCAATTGGTCATCAATGATATTGATCTTATGAATATCCAGAATTCAATAACTTAAATTTTGATTCTTATATAGACAAAGACTTAAATAACATTTATATTTTTCGTCTTTTAGACGTCGATAATCGAATAATTATTCCTTCAAATACACCAATTCGTATACTTACAACATCAAATGACGTAATTCACTCATGAACTGTCCCTTCTCTAGGTCTAAAAATAGATTCAATCCCTGGTCGAATTAACCAAATAAATTTAATTACTAATCGACCTGGAGTATTTTTCGGCCAATGCTCTGAAATTTGCGGAGCTAATCATAGATTTATACCAATCGTTGTTGAAAGAACAAATTACCCCAATTTTATTAATTGAATCAATAACCAAAATTAATTTTACCTTAAATAATTAAATGTCATTAGATGTCTGATAAAAGAATTGATTTTTTAAATCAAATTATGGTAAAAATTACCTCTAATGATACTTTTAAATAAAAATTAGTTAAATTCCATAACATTAAATTGTCATTTTAAAATTATTAAAAATAATATTTTTATCAAAATAAAATTATTATAAATTTGATTTTTAGTCAAATGAAATTTAAACTTTATTATGAAAATATATATATATATATATATATATATATATTTTATACCACAAATAATACCCATTCAATGAACATGCTTATACTTAGTTATTTTACTTCTCTTACTATTAATACTTACAACCATATATTTTAATAATATAAATAAAATAATTAAATCATCCCCTAAAAAAAAAATTTTTTCAAACCCTTGATCAAATAAATGATAAATAATATGATACCAAATTTATTTTCTATTTTTGACCCATGTACAAGAAATAATTTATCATTAAACTGATTTAGATTAATTCTTCCATTTATTTTTATCCCAATAAAATTTTGAATTTTAAATTCACGATATCAAACATTTTGAAACTTATTTTTAAAATTTTTAAATTCAGAATTTAAAATCTTAACAAAAAAAAATTTTACAAGAAATCTACTAATATTTAACAGACTTATATTTATAATTTTATTTTTTAATTTTTTAGGATTATTCCCCTATATTTTTACTCCCTCCAGACATGTATCAATTAATTTATCTTTGTCATTATTTATATGAATTAGATTTATAATTTACGGATGAATAATTAATACTAAAAAAATATTTATTCATTTAGTCCCAATAAATACTCCTTTCATACTTATAAACTTTATAGTATTAATTGAAACAATTAGAAATATTATTCGACCTTGAACATTAACAATTCGATTAACAGCAAATATACTAGCAGGCCATCTTCTTTTATCTTTATTAGGTTCAACTATCAGAAAATTCTTAACATGAATCCCTTTTACAATTTTAATTCAAAATTTATTATTTATCTTAGAAATCTCAGTCTCATTAATCCAAATATATGTATTTATTATTTTATTAACTCTATATTTTAATGAATCAAACTATGAAAATATTTTCTCACCCTTTTCATATAGTTACTCCAAGTCCATGACCTTTAATTACTTCAATAAATATTATAAATTTATTTATTAGACTAATTTTATTCACAAATCTAAAACTTTTCTTATTACTAATAATTAATATATTTATATTAATTATTTGCTTATCCCTATGATGACGAGATATTATTCGAGAAAGAACATTCCAAGGATTTCATTCCCAATCAGTTCATTCTTTAATAAAAATAAGTATACTATTATTTATTATTTCTGAACTTTTCTTTTTTATTTCATTTTTCTGAACATACATCCATAACTCAATCTCTCCTAGAATTGAATTAGGTATAAACTGACCTCCTTTATCAATTAAAATATTAAACCCATTTGACATCCCTTTATTAAATTCTATCATTTTAATTTCTTCCGGATTCACATTGACCCTAAGACATAACTTTCTTTTAATAAAAAATAAATTATATAGAGAAATTTATCTTTTAGATACATGACTTTTAAGTGCAATTTTTATATACCTTCAATTTAATGAATATAAACAATCTTCATTTTCTATTAATGACGGAATTTTTGGTTCAATTTTTTATATATCTACAGGATTCCATGGCTTACATGTTTTAATTGGAGGTTTAATATTATTAATTTCCTTAATTCGAATAACTAAAAATCATTTCTCATCTATCCGTCATTTTAATTTTACAGCCTCTATTTGATACTGACACTTTGTAGATGTTGTATGATTATTTCTTTATTTAATAATTTATTGATGAATATATTAATAAATATAATAAAAATTATATTTAATTTATAATTAAATTTTTATTTAATTAAATATATTTAAAATGACTTACTTTTCTATTAAAATATTAATTATTTTAATTATCCCCTCAATTATTTTTTTAATCAATCATTTATTTTCAATAATTAATTTTAAAAACCGAGAAAAAATATCCCCTTTTGAATGTGGATTTGACCCATTATCAGAAAATCACTTGCCATTCTCTATTAATTTTTATTTAATTGCTTTAATCTTTTTAATTTTTGATATTGAAATTATACTAATTGTTCCAATAATCTCTATTTTAATTAAATTTTACAATTTAACCACTTTCTATACTTTTATTTCTATTATCTGAATCCTTTTATTAACCCTTTGATTAGAATGATACATAAATTTTTTAAAATGATATTTTAATTGAAACCAAAACTTGAGGTAAATTATTGTTAATAATTTCATTGAATTAAAATTTCCAATTAATTTAAATTATATATATATACATATATATATATAGTATAAAATAATATAATTAATTTCGAATTAATAGATTGATTATTTATCATATATATATATATTATAATCAATTTCAAATTAATAATTTAATTAATAAACATATATATATATATATATATATATATATATATGTATATATATAGTATAATATAATATAATTAATTTCCAATTAATAGCTTGATTAATAATCATATATATATATATATATATATATATATATATATATATATTATAAAATAATAAATTTATCTTTATATTGAAAATATAATATTTTTATAAACTATATAAATTGGATATTAGTTAAATTATAACATTTAATTTGCTGTTAAAAATTAATAAAAATAATAATTATATCTAAATTATTTAATTTTAAATAGAAATAAAATGATCCTACTCATTAAAAAAGAGTTAGAAATTCTTTTTAACTTATTTCTATCTAAAAATACAAATATGTATTATCCTAATATTTTCAATATTATGCTTTTTAAGCTATTTAAATATAAATTTAACAAATATATACCTACCACTAATAAAATATACCACTCCATCATATTAATTATATTAAATTTTACTCTTACAACAACTTTTCTTAATTTTATTAAATAAAAAATATTTAAACCATAAATTAACTCAACTCATCCTTTTTCTACACAAATTTCATATTTATAAACTATATCAAACAAATAACTATAAGAATTTTTAAACAAATAATTTAAATAAAACATTCTTATAATAAATTTTAATAATTTAACTAAATTAGAATTTAAACTAAATCTTTCACTAAAAATGTCTCCCAAATAATAACCAATAAAATATAATTTTATTACTATATACTTATCAAATCTCTCTACAGGAACAATATACACCCATATAAATATATTTAAAAATATTCATCCATAAAAAAATATAAATAATAATATCACAATCATAACTCTTAATATATAACTATTTTTACCTAAATTTACTAAAGCTATAAAATTTAATTCTTTACAAAATAAAACTCACTTAATTAATCGGATTCTATAACAAATAGTCAAAAATGTAGAAATATAAACAATCATTATTATAATTAAATTATATTTTTCTGCGAAAAAATATTCTAAAAATATGTCCTTAGAATAAAATCCAGATCTAAAAGGAAATCCTGCTAAATTCAATAAACATATAATTATAATTATTCTTTTTAAAGGAAAAATTTTAACTAACCCTCCATACTTTCGAATATCTTGATTTCCTATTATTCTATGAATAAAATCTCCTGCACATATAAATATATTTGATTTAAATAAAGCATGAACAACCAAATGAAAAAAAGCTAACTCTCGATACCCTAACCTTAAAATTATTAATATAAATCCTAATTGTCTTAAAGTAGAAAAAGCAATAATCTTTTTAAGATCATATTCAAAATTTGCTATTAATCCCGCTATTAATATAGTTAATCTAGAAATTAATGTCAAATAAAAATTTATATTATTAATTATAATTATTTTTCTATACCGAATTAATAAATAAACTCCTGCTGTAACCAAAGTCGAAGAATGAACTAAAGAAGAAATAGGAGTAGGCGCAGTCATCGCTGCAGGTAATCAAGAAGAAAAAGGTATTTGAGCTCTTTTAGTTATCCCACAAATTAACAATATTAAAATTATTAAATTCCTTATTTCATCTATTAATATATAACCCCAAGATCCTCTAATCGAAGTTAAACTAATTAATATTAATAAACACACATCACCCACTCGATTACACAAAACTGTTAACATACCTGAATTTATCGAAATAAAATTTTGATAAAAAATTACTAAACAAAATGAAATTAAACCTAATCCATCTCACCCAATTAAAATTCTTAAAATTCTAGGTCTAATAATTATAATACATATAGATAAAATAAACAATAATAATAAATGCTTATAACGATTAATATATTTGTCACCTTCTATATATCCAACACTATAAATTAAAATTATTGATGAAATTAATAAAACCACTCCCAAATATATCAAACCTATAAAATCTAAATAAATTAAAAAATTAAATTTCATTCTATTCAACACTATTAAATCTCATTCTATAAACAAATCAATTTTTATTACATAAAAATACAAACTTAAAAATATAAAACTTATTCTATTAAAAAATATTAAAACAAATCTGTATAAAAAAAAATTCACAATTTAAAATAATAATTCTACTATATCTTTGACTCCACAAATCAATATTTTTAATAAACTATTTAAATTTAATTACTAAATAACATTATATTTAAAAATATAAAATTTAAAGGAATTCAATGTATTAAAATTATTACATAATTAAGTACAGTAGGATTTCTTCTATAACTTTTGAAATAATTAATTTTTCCATGAAAAATATAAATAAATATGTATATAGAATACATAAAATTTAAAAAACATATAACTATAAATAAAACTACTAAAAATTTTAATCAATTAACTAAATTAACTAATAAAAATACTTCTCCTACTAAATTTAAAGAAATAGGAGCTGAACTATTAGAAACACAAAGTAAAAATCACATTAAACCTATTAATGAATATAAATTTAATAACCCTTTATTAATTAATAATAAACGTCTATTTGTTTTTTCATAAATTATATTTACTATATAAAATATTCCAGATGAACACAATCCATGAGAAATTATCAATACATATCTTCCAATCAAACCAACTTTTATACATCTATAGATACCTGCTACCAATAATCTTATATGAACTACTGACGAATAAGCTACTATAATTTTTAAATCAACTTGCCGTATACAAACTAATCTTAAAATAATACCACCAATTAATCTAAATATAATAATATATAATCCAAACTTAATTGAATTATATACAAAAATTATTAATATTCGTACTAACCCATAAGTTCCTAATTTTAATAAAATTGAAGCTAAAATTATTGATCCATAAACAGGAGCTTCAACATGAGCTTTTAATAACCACCCATGAAATATATACAATGGAATTTTAACTAAAAATATTATTATTATATAAACATAATAAATTATATTTAATTTTATTATAATTAACTCTATTATTATAAATTCAAGCCTATTAAAAACATCTTTTAATAAATAAATAAAAGAAATAAAAGGTAATGAAAATAATAAAGTATAATATATAAGATAAAACCCAGACATTAAACGAAATTCACTTTTCCCTCAAAAAATAATCAATATAAAAATTAATAAAAGCCTTGCTTCAAAATAAAAATAAAATCTTATTAAATTTATTCTAATAAATGTAAATATTAAAAATATAAATATTATAAATCTTACTAAAAAACATTTAATATCATTACACACAATTAAAAACACCAATCTAAAAATCCAAATAGTTAATATAACTAATATAAAATTTAAATAACACAAACCCAAAGAATTAAATAAAATTCTTCTTCATTCAATAAAACTATCATATGAAAACAAAATATTAAATATTAAAGTTATTATAAACAAATTTACACTCAAAATATAACTAAAATTTTGTTTAATAAATGTTAAAATTAAAATTAATATTGAATAAAATATAAATATTTTCATACCCTAATATATTTATAAAATAAACTTTTTGATTCCCATAAATTATATTAAAATTAATCATTAAAGATAAACCATACACACTTTCTCTAATCGAAAATACTATATAATACAAAAAAATTCATCTATTCTCTCTATTAACCTCATACACAAAAATAAATAATAAATTTATAACAATTAAAAATTCAATTCTAATTAATATTATTATAAAATAATCTTTAAACTTAAATAATAAAATTAAAACTATTATATATAATATAAATAAATAATTATTCCCTAAAAAACCTCCCCACTCTATTAAATTTATTAAAGACTAAAAAATAATTCTAATTTACAAAATTAACGTTTTAAATTAAACTACTTTAACTTAATAAAAATTTTCAAAAAAATTAAAATTTTAATATATTTAATCTCCAAAATTAATATTTTTCTTAAATTATTTTTTGAAATATGATAATAACAAAAATAAATTCTTTTTATATATTTACTTCTATAATTCTTACAATAATATTACTAATAATAATTATTTACCTAAAAAAAATTCACCCTGTAATTTATATATTAACATTTAACTTATTTTTAATTACAAATTTAATATTTATATACATATACTTAAATATTAACTTATTTATTTATATAATTTTTATTTCATTAACTGGCGGAATAATAATTATATTTTTATACTTTACCAGACTAATTGCCAAAACAAAATTTAAATTATACAATTTAAACAAATTTATCTATACATTTATATCAATTATCTCAATATGATGACTTATTAATATTACAAAATTTTCTTTAACTATTGAATCAACAAAAATTAATTTTGATTTTAAAATTTTTTACACTCCTTACTTAACATTAACAACTACATCAATTATTTACATATTTTTAATTTTATTAATATCAATAAATATCGCTACGATAAAAAATATACCTTTACGCATAATCAAATATTATGAAAATATCCCATAAATTTAACAATGAATTAATTAATTTAATTAATCACTCTTTAATAAAATTACCTACTCCCATAAATATTAATATATGATGAAACTTTGGATCCTTACTAGGTCTATATCTTTTAGTTCAAATTATTTCAGGACTCCTCCTATCAATACATTATTGCCCAAACATTTTCTTAGCTTTTGAAAGAATCAATCATATTATAAAAAATGTAAATTGAGGATGGCTAATCCGTTTTATTCATATAAATGGAGCTTCAATATATTTTTTATGCATATATATACACATTAGACGAGGCATTTATTATCATTCATTTAAATTTACTAAAGTATGAATAATAGGATTAATTATTTATCTTTTATCAATAGCCACAGCATTTTTAGGATATGTTTTACCATGAGGACAAATATCTTTTTGAGGAGCTACAGTAATTACTAATCTCCTTTCAGCAATTCCTTATATTGGTACAAGAATTGTCCAATGAATCTGAGGAGGTTTTTCAATTAATAATGCAACCTTAAATCGATTTTATTCACTTCATTTTATTCTCCCATTTGTCATCCTAACTATAATAATATTACACCTAATATTTCTTCATTCTACTGGAAGAAATAATCCCACAGGTCTTAACAGAAATTATTACAAAATTTCTTTCCACTCATTATTTTCTATCAAAGATAGATTAGGATTTATTATATTTATTTTTATAAATTTTATTATTATTATTAAATTTCCATTATTTCTTGGAGATCCAGATAATTTCACTCAAGCAAATCCTATAAATACTCCTATCCATATTAAACCTGAATGGTACTTCCTCTTTGCTTACTCAATTCTTCGAGGAATTCCTAATAAATTAGGAGGAGTAATTATATTACTTCTCTCAATTTTAATTTTAATAATTATACCACTTATACACCAAATTCATTTAGTATCATCAAGAAAATTTTATCCAATTAATCAAATTATATTTTGAACATTTATTAATCTATTTATTTTACTAACATGATTAGGAGCTCAACCAATTGAATACCCATTTACAACTTTAAACAAAATTACCTCAAGAATATATTTCATATATTTCATCACTACTCCTTTTATAAATTTATTGTGAGACAAACAATTACTAAAATTTTTTAATAAATAATTAATAAGCTAAAAGCATATATTTTGAAAATATAAATTAGAAATAATATTTTCTATTAATTTTAATATTTTCATACTAAATTACAGTCCCTAATAAATCTTTAACCCCAAAAACAAATAAAATATAAATTAAAGATAAAGATAAAAATCTTTTTCAACACATTCTCATTAAATTATCATATCGAATTCGAGGTAAAACCCCTCGAATTCAAATCATTAAACATATATGAAAAATATAGATAAACTTAAATATTACTGAATAATAATACCCCCCAAAAAATATTAAACTAACTATAAATCTTATAAATATAATATTTATATACTCAGATATAAAAATCAATACAAATAAACTTCTAAAATATTCAGTGTTAAATCCTGACACTAACTCTCTTTCACCCTCAATTAAATCAAAAGGTGTACGATTTAACTCAATCAATAAATTTATTATTAACATTAAATACAAAGGTATTAACATTCAAAAAAATCTCACTCCTTTTTGAAATTTTACCAAATCAATAAATGAATATCTTTCAATAAATATTATTAAAACAAACAATATTAAAAATAACCTTACCTCATAAGAAATAGACTGAGCAACTGAACGAATTGCCCCCAATAATGAATAATTTCTATTAGAAGATCACCCTATCAATATAACAGGATAAACTCCAACTCTTAATAAACTTAATATAATCATAAAATCAAATTCTAAAAAAATTACTTCACCCACCATAGGAATTAATATTCACAATATAAAAGATAAAACTAAAACTCTTACTGGACTAATAATATAAATACAATAATTAATTTTTTCCAAATAAAACATTTCTTTAAAAATTAATTTAATTATATCACTAAATGGTTGCAACAACCCTAAATAACCAACTTTTATCGGGCCTTTACGATATTGAATATATCCTAATAACTTACGCTCCAAAATTGACAAAAATGCAACACTTACTAAAACTATAACCATTATAATTAAATAAAAAATTAAATTATAAATTAAATAAATAAATCTTGAATTAATTATTATCTATATAATAACATATATTTAATTAAATTCTAAATTTAATGCACTAATTTGCTTAAATAATTTAAATTAATTTATTTAATTTAAATAAATTATTTAAAATATATGGTCCTTTCGTACAAATATATAAAATTTAATTATAGATAGAAACCGATCTGGCTTACACCGATCTGAACTCAAATCATGTAAGATATAAAAAGTCGAACAGACTTAATACTTAAACTCCTGCATTTAAATTTTATCTTAATTCAACATCGAGGTCGCAATCATTTTTATCAATATGATCTATCCAAAAATATTACGCTGTTATCCCTAAGGTAATTTTTTCTTTATTTTTAACTAAATATCTATTCATATAAAACAATAATTATTGATTTTAAAAATTAAAATTTATTAAATTTAATTATTTCCCCAACAAAATAAATTTAAATAAAATTCATAAAATTTATAAATATAATTTAAACTTATAAAATTCTATAGGGTCTTCTCGTCCCATAATTTAAACTAAGAATTTTCACTTAATATTTAAATTTATCATATATATATGAGACAGAAAATACCTCATCAACTCTTTCATACAAGTTTTCAATTAAAAAACTATTGATTATGCTACCTTTGTACAGTCAATATACTGCAGCCATTAAATAATTCATAGGGCAGAGCCGACTTTAAATTATATTCAAAAAGACATGTTTTTGTTAAACAGGTGGGTATTATATTTGCCAAATTCCTTATATATATATATATATATATATATACTTATAATCATTACCATACATTAACTACTAATTTTATCATTATAACTATTTTTCCATAATTTTAAAAAACTATTTTTTAAAAATTATCATTTTAAAATTAAATCAATATATTAAACTTTACAAATTATTAAATTTTCAACTTTAAAAACAAATTTTATGAACATAAATATAACAAATATATTATATTTTTAATAAATAATTTTAAATTAAAGATCACCCCATAATTTATTTATATTTATAAACTCTAAAATTATAAATTTTAAATAATTATTATAAATATATGAATTAAATTCATTTCAAAAATAACTAGATATCAATAAATTCGACTAACATATCACTTCTAATTAATTATTAAAAATTATTATGCAATATAAAAATATATAACTAATTAACTCCTTTATTTTCGAGATATTTATTATTTATAAATTTATTTAAATAAACCCTGATACAAAAGGTAAAAAAATTATTTTATTCTTCATATTTTAAAAAATTCTTTTACAATACTTTATTTATAAAATATTTTATTTATTCTAACAAAATATTACAACATAACAAATTTTTAATTACTTTTATTAATATAATATATACATTTAAAATAAATTCATTCAACCCTATTTATTTAATTAATTTAAATTTTTAACCGCAATTAACAATAATTATCTACAAAATAATTAAATATTTAAATTTTTACTAAAAACATTTTCCAATACTTTTACTTTGTTACGACTTACTCCACCATTAATGAAATTGACGGGCGATTTGTACACTAATTATATATTAATTCACAATTTTAAATTTAAAATTATTACTTTTAAATTCTTTATTTATAAATATTAAAATTTATTTTTTAAAAATTACATTTAATAAGACTCATAAATTCTTAAATAAGCTACATTTTGATTTGAATTCCTTTTATTTATTTATAACTAATATCCTAAATATAATTATTTCTTATATCCTAAAAACAACAATATATAAACATTTCATTTAAGTTTATCTTATAGTGGATTATCTATTAAAATACAAGTCCCTCTAAAAATTTAATTAGCCGCCAAAAATTTTAATTTTAAATGATTCACATTTACTTATCAATTATTTTATCTCAATTTTATAATAGGGTATCTAATCCTAGTTTATCCTTAAATTTTATAAAATCTATAAAATTTAATTTTAATTTATTAATTAATCATATTTCACCATAAATTAACTATTTTTATTAAATTTTTAATTTTATTAATTCATTTAAATTAATTTAAATTAATTCGCAAGTTTAGTATAACCGCTATTGCTGGCACTAAATTTATCCTTACTTTATTTTAATTTTTAGATAAAATTTACATTTATATCTAATATTAATTTTTAAATTTTTAAAACATTCAGTAAATTCTAACCTAAAAATTTATATAAAATTCATTAAAAAAATTAATTTTCAAACCAAAATTAAATTAATTAAAATTTTAATAAATAATCAATCTTTTTTTTGTAAAAAAAATATTTTCCTTAAACTAAAATTTTTACACCCTTTATAATTTTCCACAAATTTACATATAAATTTCAATTTATTTTTATTATTAATTCAATTTTCAATTCATTTCATTTCAAAAAATTTATATTTTTAATTACAATAATACAAACCAAATAAATAAAACTTATAAATATAATTTTATAAGTCCTTCAATCTTATAAGATAAATAAAACTTATAAATATAATTTTATAAGTTCTATTTTTCTTATAAGAAAAATAAAACTTATAAATTATATATTTATATATAATATATTTATATATATATATAAATATTAATATGTATTCATACCCTAATGTATATTAATAATTTAATTAATCAATTAAACCTTTACACCCAAATATATATATAATTATATATATATATATAAATAATTTACATAATACCATTATCTAAATATAGGTAATATATAATTATTTATATATATATAAATAATTTACATAATACCATTATTTAGATATAGGTAGAATATAATTATTTATGGAAAATAAAATAATTATTTATATTAAATTAACCTTTTCTTATCAACTAGATATTATATCTAGTTGATAATATCGCATAATTATATTATATAAATAATTACATATTTTCCTAATTACATTAATTCGATATTTTTTTTTTAAAAAAAAATAAAATATCTAATTAATTAGGTAAATATATAATTAAATTAATTAATAAAATTAATTATTTAATTATTAATAATTAAATTTTTAAAAAATAATTATGATTATATAAAGTTAATCTTAATGCAGGGGTTAAATTCCTCAAATAGTTAATTATTTATAAGCCATCTGATCGAATAATGTACCGTGGCTGTTAATGATTGAGATTCCATGACGTGCAGGTCATATCTCAATCTTAAGCCGATGCTTATTCAATAACATATTCAATAATAAATTAATACATCGAGATTAATTGACACATGAGGGTTTAAAAAATAATAGTAGATTCAATGTCCTCGGATATTAAAAAATTAATTTGAATAATTAAAGTAAATTTAATTTTATATTATAAAAATTAAAATTACTCTATCATTATTTAAATAATAATTAATTATATCTATTTAAATTTAAAAAATAATTATCTCTATAAACATAAAAATATTTATAAAATATTATTTTTATAAAATTATTAATATTTATTGAATAAATGATTTATATATTAATAAAGGTGAATATTAAATAAAATATATTTAATATTCAATTTAATCATACATTTTACTTATTACTCTTAATTACAATATATATATATATATACATAACAATTAAATTTATACTTTAACTTTTTAAAAATAAATTCTTCTTCTATAATTTAAATTAATTATTTTTTTTTAAAAAATGTATAAAAATTAACTTATTTTTTTATAAAAAATAATTAAAAATCAATTTTTTACAAAATTTAAGTTTTTTTACATTTTTTTAATAAATTTAAATTTTTAAAACTTCAATTTTTTTAATTTTAATAAAATTCAAAATTTTACGTACATATACACTTAAATATAATTTTATAAGTCCTTCAATCTTATAAGATAAATAAAACTTATAAATATAATTTTATAAGTCCTTCAATCTTATAAGATAAATAAAACTTATAAATATAATTTTATAAGTCCTTCAATCTTATAAGATAAATAAAACTTATAAATATAATTTTATAAGTCCTTCAATCTTATAAGATAAATAAAACCTATAAATATAATTTTATAAGTCCTTCAATCTTATAAGATAAATAAAACTTATAAATATAATTTTATAAGTTCTATTTTTCTTATAAGAAAAATAAAACTTATAAATTATATATTTATATATAATATATTTATATATATATATAAATATTAATATGTATTCATACCCTAATGTATATTAATAATTTAATTAATCAATTAAACCTTTACACCCAAATATATATATAATTATATATATATATATAAATAATTTACATAATACCATTATCTAAATATAGGTAATATATAATTATTTATATATATATAAATAATTTACATAATACCATTATTTAGATATAGGTAGAATATAATTATTTATGGAAAATAAAATAATTATTTATATTAAATTAACCTTTTCTTATCAACTAGATATTATATCTAGTTGATAATATCGCATAATTATATTATATAAATAATTACATATTTTCCTAATTACATTAATTCGATATTTTTTTTTTAAAAAAAAATAAAATATCTAATTAATTAGGTAAATATATAATTAAATTAATTAATAAAATTAATTATTTAATTATTAATAATTAAATTTTTAAAAAATAATTATGATTATATAAAGTTAATCTTAATGCAGGGGTTAAATTCCTCAAATAGTTAATTATTTATAAGCCATCTGATCGAATAATGTACCGTGGCTGTTAATGATTGAGATTCCATGACGTGCAGGTCATATCTCAATCTTAAGCCGATGCTTATTCAATAACATATTCAATAATAAATTAATACATCGAGATTAATTGACACATGAGGGTTTAAAAAATAATAGTAGATTCAATGTCCTCGGATATTAAAAAATTAATTTGAATAATTAAAGTAAATTTAATTTTATATTATAAAAATTAAAATTACTCTATCATTATTTAAATAATAATTAATTATATCTATTTAAATTTAAAAAATAATTATCTCTATAAACATAAAAATATTTATAAAACATTATTTTTATAAAATTATTAATATTTATTGAATAAATGATTTATATATTAATAAAGGTGAATATTAAATAAAATATATTTAATATTCAATTTAATCATACATTTTACTTATTACTCTTAATTACAATATATATATATATATACATAACAATTAAATTTATACTTTAACTTTTTAAAAATAAATTCTTCTTCTATAATTTAAATTAATTATTTTTTTTTAAAAAATGTATAAAAATTAACTTATTTTTTTATAAAAAATAATTAAAAATCAATTTTTTACAAAATTTAAGTTTTTTTACATTTTTTTAATAAATTTAAATTTTTAAAGCTTCAATTTTTTTAATTTTAATAAAATTCAAAATTTTACGTACATATACACTTAAATATAATTTTATAAGTCCTTCAATCTTATAAGATAAATAAAACTTATAAATATAATTTTATAAGTCCTTCAATCTTATAAGATAAATAAAACTTATAAATATAATTTTATAAGTCCTTCAATCTTATAAGATAAATAAAACTTATAAATATAATTTTATAAGTCCTTCAATCTTATAAGATAAATAAAACTTATAAATATAATTTTATAAGTCCTTCAATCTTATAAGATAAATAAAACTTATAAATATAATTTTATAAGTCCTTCAATCTTATAAGATAAATAAAACTTATAAATATAATTTTATAAGTCCTTCAATCTTATAAGATAAATAAAACTTATAAATATAATTTTATAAGTCCTTCAATCTTATAAGATAAATAAAACTTATAAATATAATTTTATAAGTCCTTCAATCTTATAAGATAAATAAAACTTATAAATATAATTTTATAAGTTCTATTTTTCTTATAAGAAAAATAAAACTTATAAATTATATATTTATATATAATATATTTATATATATATATAAATATTAATATGTATTCATACCCTAATGTATATTAATAATTTAATTAATCAATTAAACCTTTACACCCAAATATATATATAATTATATATATATATATAAATAATTTACATAATACCATTATCTAAATATAGGTAATATATAATTATTTATATATATATAAATAATTTACATAATACCATTATTTAGATATAGGTAGAATATAATTATTTATGGAAAATAAAATAATTATTTATATTAAATTAACCTTTTCTTATCAACTAGATATTATATCTAGTTGATAATATCGCATAATTATATTATATAAATAATTACATATTTTCCTAATTACATTAATTCGATATTTTTTTTTTAAAAAAAAATAAAATATCTAATTAATTAGGTAAATATATAATTAAATTAATTAATAAAATTAATTATTTAATTATTAATAATTAAATTTTTAAAAAATAATTATGATTATATAAAGTTAATCTTAATGCAGGGGTTAAATTCCTCAAATAGTTAATTATTTATAAGCCATCTGATCGAATAATGTACCGTGGCTGTTAATGATTGAGATTCCATGACGTGCAGGTCATATCTCAATCTTAAGCCGATGCTTATTCAATAACATATTCAATAATAAATTAATACATCGAGATTAATTGACACATGAGGGTTTAAAAAATAATAGTAGATTCAATGTCCTCGGATATTAAAAAATTAATTTGAATAATTAAAGTAAATTTAATTTTATATTATAAAAATTAAAATTACTCTATCATTATTTAAATAATAATTAATTATATCTATTTAAATTTAAAAAATAATTATCTCTATAAACATAAAAATATTTATAAAATATTATTTTTATAAAATTATTAATATTTATTGAATAAATGATTTATATATTAATAAAGGTGAATATTAAATAAAATATATTTAATATTCAATTTAATCATACATTTTACTTATTACTCTTAATTACAATATATATATATATATATACATAACAATTAAATTTATACTTTAACTTTTTAAAAATAAATTCTTCTTCTATAATTTAAATTAATTATTTTTTTTTAAAAAATGTATAAAAATTAACTTATTTTTTTATAAAAAATAATTAAAAATCAATTTTTTACAAAATTTAAGTTTTTTTACATTTTTTTAATAAATTTAAATTTTTAAAGCTTCAATTTTTTTAATTTTAATAAAATTCAAAATTTTACGTACATATACACTTAAATATAATTTTATAAGTCCTTCAATCTTATAAGATAAATAAAACTTATAAATATAATTTTATAAGTCCTTCAATCTTATAAGATAAATAAAACTTATAAATATAATTTTATAAGTCCTTCAATCTTATAAGATAAATAAAACTTATAAATATAATTTTATAAGTCCTTCAATCTTATAAGATAAATAAAACTTATAAATATAATTTTATAAGTCCTTCAATCTTATAAGATAAATAAAACTTATAAATATAATTTTATAAGTCCTTCAATCTTATAAGATAAATAAAACTTATAAATATAATTTTATAAGTCCTTCAATCTTATAAGATAAATAAAACTTATAAATATAATTTTATAAGTTCTATTTTTCTTATAAGAAAAATAAAACTTATAAATTATATATTTATATATAATATATTTATATATATATATAAATATTAATATGTATTCATACCCTAATGTATATTAATAATTTAATTAATCAATTAAACCTTTACACCCAAATATATATATAATTATATATATATATATAAATAATTTACATAATACCATTATCTAAATATAGGTAATATATAATTATTTATATATATATAAATAATTTACATAATACCATTATTTAGATATAGGTAGAATATAATTATTTATGGAAAATAAAATAATTATTTATATTAAATTAACCTTTTCTTATCAACTAGATATTATATCTAGTTGATAATATCGCATAATTATATTATATAAATAATTACATATTTTCCTAATTACATTAATTCGATATTTTTTTTTTAAAAAAAAATAAAATATCTAATTAATTAGGTAAATATATAATTAAATTAATTAATAAAATTAATTATTTAATTATTAATAATTAAATTTTTAAAAAATAATTATGATTATATAAAGTTAATCTTAATGCAGGGGTTAAATTCCTCAAATAGTTAATTATTTATAAGCCATCTGATCGAATAATGTACCGTGGCTGTTAATGATTGAGATTCCATGACGTGCAGGTCATATCTCAATCTTAAGCCGATGCTTATTCAATAACATATTCAATAATAAATTAATACATCGAGATTAATTGACACATGAGGGTTTAAAAAATAATAGTAGATTCAATGTCCTCGGATATTAAAAAATTAATTTGAATAATTAAAGTAAATTTAATTTTATATTATAAAAATTAAAATTACTCTATCATTATTTAAATAATAATTAATTATATCTATTTAAATTTAAAAAATAATTATCTCTATAAACATAAAAATATTTATAAAATATTATTTTTATAAAATTATTAATATTTATTGAATAAATGATTTATATATTAATAAAGGTGAATATTAAATAAAATATATTTAATATTCAATTTAATCATACATTTTACTTATTACTCTTAATTACAATATATATATATATATACATAACAATTAAATTTATACTTTAACTTTTTAAAAATAAATTCTTCTTCTATAATTTAAATTAATTATTTTTTTTTAAAAAATGTATAAAAATTAACTTATTTTTTTATAAAAAATAATTAAAAATCAATTTTTTACAAAATTTAAGTTTTTTTACATTTTTTTAATAAATTTAAATTTTTAAAGCTTCAATTTTTTTAATTTTAATAAAATTCAAAATTTTACGTACATATACACTTAAATATAATTTTATAAGTCCTTCAATCTTATAAGATAAATAAAACTTATAAATATAATTTTATAAGTCCTTCAATCTTATAAGATAAATAAAACTTATAAATATAATTTTATAAGTCCTTCAATCTTATAAGATAAATAAAACTTATAAATATAATTTTATAAGTCCTTCAATCTTATAAGATAAATAAAACTTATAAATATAATTTTATAAGTCCTTCAATCTTATAAGATAAATAAAACTTATAAATATAATTTTATAAGTCCTTCAATCTTATAAGATAAATAAAACTTATAAATATAATTTTATAAGTCCTTCAATCTTATAAGATAAATAAAACTTATAAATATAATTTTATAAGTCCTTCAATCTTATAAGATAAATAAAACTTATAAATATAATTTTATAAGTCCTTCAATCTTATAAGATAAATAAAACTTATAAATATAATTTTATAAGTCCTTCAATCTTATAAGATAAATAAAACTTATAAATATAATTTTATAAGTCCTTCAATCTTATAAGATAAATAAAACTTATAAATATAATTTTATAAGTCCTTCAATCTTATAAGATAAATAAAACTTATAAATATAATTTTATAAGTTCTATTTTTCTTATAAGAAAAATAAAACTTATAAATTATATATTTATATATAATATATTTATATATATATATAAATATTAATATGTATTCATACCCTAATGTATATTAATAATTTAATTAATCAATTAAACCTTTACACCCAAATATATATATAATTATATATATATATATAAATAATTTACATAATACCATTATCTAAATATAGGTAATATATAATTATTTATATATATATAAATAATTTACATAATACCATTATTTAGATATAGGTAGAATATAATTATTTATGGAAAATAAAATAATTATTTATATTAAATTAACCTTTTCTTATCAACTAGATATTATATCTAGTTGATAATATCGCATAATTATATTATATAAATAATTACATATTTTCCTAATTACATTAATTCGATATTTTTTTTTTAAAAAAAAATAAAATATCTAATTAATTAGGTAAATATATAATTAAATTAATTAATAAAATTAATTATTTAATTATTAATAATTAAATTTTTAAAAAATAATTATGATTATATAAAGTTAATCTTAATGCAGGGGTTAAATTCCTCAAATAGTTAATTATTTATAAGCCATCTGATCGAATAATGTACCGTGGCTGTTAATGATTGAGATTCCATGACGTGCAGGTCATATCTCAATCTTAAGCCGATGCTTATTCAATAACATATTCAATAATAAATTAATACATCGAGATTAATTGACACATGAGGGTTTAAAAAATAATAGTAGATTCAATGTCCTCGGATATTAAAAAATTAATTTGAATAATTAAAGTAAATTTAATTTTATATTATAAAAATTAAAATTACTCTATCATTATTTAAATAATAATTAATTATATCTATTTAAATTTAAAAAATAATTATCTCTATAAACATAAAAATATTTATAAAATATTATTTTTATAAAATTATTAATATTTATTGAATAAATGATTTATATATTAATAAAGGTGAATATTAAATAAAATATATTTAATATTCAATTTAATCATACATTTTACTTATTACTCTTAATTACAATATATATATATATATACATAACAATTAAATTTATACTTTAACTTTTTAAAAATAAATTCTTCTTCTATAATTTAAATTAATTATTTTTTTTTAAAAAATGTATAAAAATTAACTTATTTTTTTATAAAAAATAATTAAAAATCAATTTTTTACAAAATTTAAGTTTTTTTACATTTTTTTAATAAATTTAAATTTTTAAAGCTTCAATTTTTTTAATTTTAATAAAATTCAAAATTTTACGTACATATACACTTAAATATAATTTTATAAGTCCTTCAATCTTATAAGATAAATAAAACTTATAAATATAATTTTATAAGTCCTTCAATCTTATAAGATAAATAAAACTTATAAATATAATTTTATAAGTCCTTCAATCTTATAAGATAAATAAAACTTATAAATATAATTTTATAAGTCCTTCAATCTTATAAGATAAATAAAACTTATAAATATAATTTTATAAGTCCTTCAATCTTATAAGATAAATAAAACTTATAAATATAATTTTATAAGTCCTTCAATCTTATAAGATAAATAAAACTTATAAATATAATTTTATAAGTCCTTCAATCTTATAAGATAAATAAAACTTATAAATATAATTTTATAAGTCCTTCAATCTTATAAGATAAATAAAACTTATAAATATAATTTTATAAGTCCTTCAATCTTATAAGATAAATAAAACTTATAAATATAATTTTATAAGTCCTTCAATCTTATAAGATAAATAAAACTTATAAATATAATTTTATAAGTTCTATTTTTCTTATAAGAAAAATAAAACTTATAAATTATATATTTATATATAATATATTTATATATATATATAAATATTAATATGTATTCATACCCTAATGTATATTAATAATTTAATTAATCAATTAAACCTTTACACCCAAATATATATATAATTATATATATATATATAAATAATTTACATAATACCATTATCTAAATATAGGTAATATATAATTATTTATATATATATAAATAATTTACATAATACCATTATTTAGATATAGGTAGAATATAATTATTTATGGAAAATAAAATAATTATTTATATTAAATTAACCTTTTCTTATCAACTAGATATTATATCTAGTTGATAATATCGCATAATTATATTATATAAATAATTACATATTTTCCTAATTACATTAATTCGATATTTTTTTTTTAAAAAAAAATAAAATATCTAATTAATTAGGTAAATATATAATTAAATTAATTAATAAAATTAATTATTTAATTATTAATAATTAAATTTTTAAAAAATAATTATGATTATATAAAGTTAATCTTAATGCAGGGGTTAAATTCCTCAAATAGTTAATTATTTATAAGCCATCTGATCGAATAATGTACCGTGGCTGTTAATGATTGAGATTCCATGACGTGCAGGTCATATCTCAATCTTAAGCCGATGCTTATTCAATAACATATTCAATAATAAATTAATACATCGAGATTAATTGACACATGAGGGTTTAAAAAATAATAGTAGATTCAATGTCCTCGGATATTAAAAAATTAATTTGAATAATTAAAGTAAATTTAATTTTATATTATAAAAATTAAAATTACTCTATCATTATTTAAATAATAATTAATTATATCTATTTAAATTTAAAAAATAATTATCTCTATAAACATAAAAATATTTATAAAATATTATTTTTATAAAATTATTAATATTTATTGAATAAATGATTTATATATTAATAAAGGTGAATATTAAATAAAATATATTTAATATTCAATTTAATCATACATTTTACTTATTACTCTTAATTACAATATATATATATATATACATAACAATTAAATTTATACTTTAACTTTTTAAAAATAAATTCTTCTTCTATAATTTAAATTAATTATTTTTTTTTAAAAAATGTATAAAAATTAACTTATTTTTTTATAAAAAATAATTAAAAATCAATTTTTTACAAAATTTAAGTTTTTTTACATTTTTTTAATAAATTTAAATTTTTAAAGCTTCAATTTTTTTAATTTTAATAAAATTCAAAATTTTACGTACATATACACTTAAATATAATTTTATAAGTCCTTCAATCTTATAAGATAAATAAAACTTATAAATATAATTTTATAAGTCCTTCAATCTTATAAGATAAATAAAACTTATAAATATAATTTTATAAGTCCTTCAATCTTATAAGATAAATAAAACTTATAAATATAATTTTATAAGTCCTTCAATCTTATAAGATAAATAAAACTTATAAATATAATTTTATAAGTCCTTCAATCTTATAAGATAAATAAAACTTATAAATATAATTTTATAAGTCCTTCAATCTTATAAGATAAATAAAACTTATAAATATAATTTTATAAGTCCTTCAATCTTATAAGATAAATAAAACCTATAAATATAATTTTATAAGTCCTTCAATCTTATAAGATAAATAAAACTTATAAATATAATTTTATAAGTTCTATTTTTCTTATAAGAAAAATAAAACTTATAAATTATATATTTATATATAATATATTTATATATATATATAAATATTAATATGTATTCATACCCTAATGTATATTAATAATTTAATTAATCAATTAAACCTTTACACCCAAATATATATATAATTATATATATATATATAAATAATTTACATAATACCATTATCTAAATATAGGTAATATATAATTATTTATATATATATAAATAATTTACATAATACCATTATTTAGATATAGGTAGAATATAATTATTTATGGAAAATAAAATAATTATTTATATTAAATTAACCTTTTCTTATCAACTAGATATTATATCTAGTTGATAATATCGCATAATTATATTATATAAATAATTACATATTTTCCTAATTACATTAATTCGATATTTTTTTTTTAAAAAAAAATAAAATATCTAATTAATTAGGTAAATATATAATTAAATTAATTAATAAAATTAATTATTTAATTATTAATAATTAAATTTTTAAAAAATAATTATGATTATATAAAGTTAATCTTAATGCAGGGGTTAAATTCCTCAAATAGTTAATTATTTATAAGCCATCTGATCGAATAATGTACCGTGGCTGTTAATGATTGAGATTCCATGACGTGCAGGTCATATCTCAATCTTAAGCCGATGCTTATTCAATAACATATTCAATAATAAATTAATACATCGAGATTAATTGACACATGAGGGTTTAAAAAATAATAGTAGATTCAATGTCCTCGGATATTAAAAAATTAATTTGAATAATTAAAGTAAATTTAATTTTATATTATAAAAATTAAAATTACTCTATCATTATTTAAATAATAATTAATTATATCTATTTAAATTTAAAAAATAATTATCTCTATAAACATAAAAATATTTATAAAATATTATTTTTATAAAATTATTAATATTTATTGAATAAATGATTTATATATTAATAAAGGTGAATATTAAATAAAATATATTTAATATTCAATTTAATCATACATTTTACTTATTACTCTTAATTACAATATATATATATATATACATAACAATTAAATTTATACTTTAACTTTTTAAAAATAAATTCTTCTTCTATAATTTAAATTAATTATTTTTTTTAAAAAATATATAAAAATTAACTTATTTTTTTATAAAAAATAATTAAAAATCAATTTTTTACAAAATTTAAGTTTTTTTACATTTTTTTAATAAATTTAAATTTTTAAAGCTTCAATTTTTTTAATTTTAATAAAATTATAATTATTCATAATAATAACTATATTCATTAATAATTATAATTCTTTAAAATTCAAAATTTTACGTGCATATACACTTAAATATAATTTTATAAGTCCTTCAATCTTGTAAAATAAATAAAACTTATAAATATAATTTTATAAGTCCTTCAATCTTGTAAAATAAATAAAACTTATAAATATAATTTTATAAGTCCTTCAATCTTATAAGATAAATAAAACTTATAAAAATACACATACATATATATATATATATATATATACAAATATTTATACGTACATAAATACTCATCTTTATCCGGGTGTAAAGGTTTAATTGATTAATTAAATTATTAATATACATTAGGGTATGAATACATATTAATATTTATATAATTAAAGGTTTATTTGATTAATAAGCCATTAAAATTGTATTGAAATTTTATATAAAATAAAAATATTTGTTTAAACAAATTTTATATAAATAAGCTAAAAAAGCTATTAGACTCATACTCTGAAAATATAAATAATAATTATTTTATATAGTAACAATAATTCAAATTATATAATTATTTCATCAAAATAATCCTTTTACTCAGGCATATTACTTAAAAATTAATTAAACTAAATTAACTTTAAATTTTAATTATAATTAAAATTATTTTTAAATCTCAAAAATAATATATATATGCTTATTAAACTATCCTTTTATTATACTTTCCACATTCATTGCTTTATCTACTCAAAATTTATATATTTTATGATTCATAATAGAAATTATAACTGTAATAATTATTTGATCCATAACTAAATTAGACATTAAAACTTTAAATACATATCTTATATATTTTTTAATTTCAGTAGCTTCTAGAAGAATTTTATTTATATTATTTACTATAAACAATAATTTTCACAGAATTATAAATAAATCTAATTACTTACTTATAATAATCACACTTTTTTCACTTTTTATAAAAATTGGAATATATCCTTTAAATTTTTGATTTATTTCTTTAATTCATTCAATAAATTGAATTAATTTATTTTTTTTAATAACTTTAATAAAATTAGTCCCTATAATTATTATAGAATTCTTATTAAAATTAAATAATGAAATTTATTTTATTTGCCTAATTAACATAATTTTATCACCTATTATTTGTTTAAATAAAAAATCAATCAAAATAATTATAAGATACTCATCTATTATACAAACATCTATTATAATTATATTATTAATGATTAATAAAAATATATTTTTAGTGTATTTTATTCTTTATAGAATAATTACTTTAATTTTAATTTTTATATTTAAAACAATAGAAATTGATTCTTCCACTTTATTTAATATATTAACTTCCAATAAAATAAAAATTATTTTATACACTATAATTATTATTTATACAAATTTTCCTCCTATTACATTATTTATATTAAAATGAATAATTTTAGAAACATTAATAAATTCAAGATCAAAATTTATATTTATAATAATTATTTATCTTTTTACAAGATTAATCATATCATGAAATTATTTAAATATAACTTTATTATACTTTTTTCCTTCAATAAAATCAAAAATATATTTTAAAAATAATCTAAATTTACTAAATTATTCTTTATTTATAATTTTTTTAACATTTATAATAATATTTATAATATATTGATTATACTAATTTTTAACATAATTAAATATGTAATTTTAAATTTGCAATTTAAAATTTTCATTAAACTATAAAAATTAATATTAGAAAATTTAATTCATTTATAAATTTACAATTTACTCCTTTTATCAGGCATAATATTAATTATTATTATTAAGATTTTAAGTTATCTCAACTATTAAACTTCAAATTTAAAAATATAAACAAAATTATAAATCTTAATATATATTATAAAATGACTTTATTCAACAAATCACAAAAATATTGGAATATTATATTTTATTTCTGCTATATGATCCGGTATAATTGGATCTTCATTAAGAATATTAATTCGAATAGAATTAAGAAGGCCAGGAGCTTTAATTAACAATGATCAAACTTATAACTCAATTGTAACATCACATGCTTTTGTAATAATTTTTTTTATAGTAATACCATTTATAATCGGAGGATTTGGAAATTGAATAATCCCCTTAATAATTGGAGCCCCTGACATAGCATTCCCTCGTATAAATAATATAAGATTTTGATTAATCCCACCTTCTTTACTATTATTAATACTTAGAATATTTTTATTCCCAGGTTCAGGAACAGGATGAACAATTTATCCACCTCTTTCTTCAAATTTATATCATCCATCTTTATCTATAGATTTAACAATTTTTTCTCTACACATTGCAGGAATTTCCTCAATTATAGGATCAATTAATTTTATTGTTACAATCTTAAAAATAAAAAATTGTGGCTTAAAATTTGATCAAATACCTTTATTTGCTTGATCAGTACTAATTACTACAATTTTACTGCTTCTTTCTCTACCTGTACTAGCTGGAGCTATCACTATACTATTAACAGATCGAAATTTAAATACTTCTTTTTTTGACCCCACGGGAGGAGGAGATCCAATTTTATTTCAACATTTATTTTGATTTTTTGGACACCCTGAAGTTTACATTTTAATTTTACCTGGATTCGGATTAATTTCCCATATTATTTTTAATGAAAGAGGAAAAAAAGAAACTTTTGGAAATTTAGGCATAGTATATGCAATACTTGGTATTGGATTTTTAGGATTTATTGTATGAGCCCACCATATATTCACAGTGGGATTAGATGTAGATACACGAGCTTACTTTACTTCTGCAACAATAATTATTGCTATTCCAACAGGAATTAAAGTATTTAGATGACTAGCTACATATTACGGTTCAAAACTTATTATAAACCCTTCCATCATTTGATCATTTGGTTTTATTTTTTTATTTACTATAGGAGGATTAACAGGAATTATACTATCAAATTCATCAATTGACATCATATTACATGACACATACTATGTAGTAGCTCATTTTCATTATGTACTATCAATAGGTGCAGTATTTTCAATTATTGCTTCACTAATTCATTGATTCCCTTTATTCACAGGACTTTCATTAAATCGATTTTATTTAAAAACTCAATTTTATATAATATTTATTGGTGTCAATATAACTTTTTTCCCTCAACACTTTTTAGGTATAATAGGAATACCTCGTCGTTATTCAGACTATCCAGATTCTTACTACTGTTGAAATTTAATATCATCCATTGGATCAATAATCTCATTTATAAGAATAATTTTACTTTTATTTATTATTTTAGAAAGATTTTTAGCTAAACGTCTTACTATATTTAAATTTAATCAATCATCTCTCGAATGACTACAAACTTTTCCACCAAAAGATCATTCATTCCTTACTATACCCTTAATTATTAAAAATAAATTTTAATATGGCAGATTAGTGCAATGAATTTAAGATTCATTTATAAAATTTAATATTTTTATTAAAAATGTCTCATTGAAAAATAATTAATTTCCAAGACCCAAACTCTCCTTACGCCGACAATTTAAATCTTTTCCATAATTTTACTATAATTATATTAATTATAATTTCTTCCTTAACTTTAATAATTATACTAGACATTCTCTCAAATAAATTTATTAATCGATTCCTTTTAAAAAATCATCATATTGAAATTATTTGAACTTTATTACCTATAATTATTTTAGGAGTAATTGCAATTCCTTCCTTAAAAACTTTATATTTTATTGATGAATTATGAACACCTATTTATTTAACAATTAAATCAATTGGTCATCAATGATATTGATCTTATGAATATCCAGAATTCAATAACTTAAATTTTGATTCTTATATAGACAAAGACTTAAATAACATTTATATTTTTCGTCTTTTAGACGTCGATAATCGAATAATTATTCCTTCAAATACACCAATTCGTATACTTACAACATCAAATGACGTAATTCACTCATGAACTGTCCCTTCTCTAGGTCTAAAAATAGATTCAATCCCTGGTCGAATTAACCAAATAAATTTAATTACTAATCGACCTGGAGTATTTTTCGGCCAATGCTCTGAAATTTGCGGAGCTAATCATAGATTTATACCAATCGTTGTTGAAAGAACAAATTACCCCAATTTTATTAATTGAATCAATAACCAAAATTAATTTTACCTTAAATAATTAAATGTCATTAGATGTCTGATAAAAGAATTGATTTTTTAAATCAAATTATGGTAAAAATTACCTCTAATGATACTTTTAAATAAAAATTAGTTAAATTCCATAACATTAAATTGTCATTTTAAAATTATTAAAAATAATATTTTTATCAAAATAAAATTATTATAAATTTGATTTTTAGTCAAATGAAATTTAAACTTTATTATGAAAATATATATATATATATATATATATATATATTTTATACCACAAATAATACCCATTCAATGAACATGCTTATACTTAGTTATTTTACTTCTCTTACTATTAATACTTACAACCATATATTTTAATAATATAAATAAAATAATTAAATCATCCCCTAAAAAAAAAATTTTTTCAAACCCTTGATCAAATAAATGATAAATAATATGATACCAAATTTATTTTCTATTTTTGACCCATGTACAAGAAATAATTTATCATTAAACTGATTTAGATTAATTCTTCCATTTATTTTTATCCCAATAAAATTTTGAATTTTAAATTCACGATATCAAACATTTTGAAACTTATTTTTAAAATTTTTAAATTCAGAATTTAAAATCTTAACAAAAAAAAATTTTACAAGAAATCTACTAATATTTAACAGACTTATATTTATAATTTTATTTTTTAATTTTTTAGGATTATTCCCCTATATTTTTACTCCCTCCAGACATGTATCAATTAATTTATCTTTGTCATTATTTATATGAATTAGATTTATAATTTACGGATGAATAATTAATACTAAAAAAATATTTATTCATTTAGTCCCAATAAATACTCCTTTCATACTTATAAACTTTATAGTATTAATTGAAACAATTAGAAATATTATTCGACCTTGAACATTAACAATTCGATTAACAGCAAATATACTAGCAGGCCATCTTCTTTTATCTTTATTAGGTTCAACTATCAGAAAATTCTTAACATGAATCCCTTTTACAATTTTAATTCAAAATTTATTATTTATCTTAGAAATCTCAGTCTCATTAATCCAAATATATGTATTTATTATTTTATTAACTCTATATTTTAATGAATCAAACTATGAAAATATTTTCTCACCCTTTTCATATAGTTACTCCAAGTCCATGACCTTTAATTACTTCAATAAATATTATAAATTTATTTATTAGACTAATTTTATTCACAAATCTAAAACTTTTCTTATTACTAATAATTAATATATTTATATTAATTATTTGCTTATCCCTATGATGACGAGATATTATTCGAGAAAGAACATTCCAAGGATTTCATTCCCAATCAGTTCATTCTTTAATAAAAATAAGTATACTATTATTTATTATTTCTGAACTTTTCTTTTTTATTTCATTTTTCTGAACATACATCCATAACTCAATCTCTCCTAGAATTGAATTAGGTATAAACTGACCTCCTTTATCAATTAAAATATTAAACCCATTTGACATCCCTTTATTAAATTCTATCATTTTAATTTCTTCCGGATTCACATTGACCCTAAGACATAACTTTCTTTTAATAAAAAATAAATTATATAGAGAAATTTATCTTTTAGATACATGACTTTTAAGTGCAATTTTTATATACCTTCAATTTAATGAATATAAACAATCTTCATTTTCTATTAATGACGGAATTTTTGGTTCAATTTTTTATATATCTACAGGATTCCATGGCTTACATGTTTTAATTGGAGGTTTAATATTATTAATTTCCTTAATTCGAATAACTAAAAATCATTTCTCATCTATCCGTCATTTTAATTTTACAGCCTCTATTTGATACTGACACTTTGTAGATGTTGTATGATTATTTCTTTATTTAATAATTTATTGATGAATATATTAATAAATATAATAAAAATTATATTTAATTTATAATTAAATTTTTATTTAATTAAATATATTTAAAATGACTTACTTTTCTATTAAAATATTAATTATTTTAATTATCCCCTCAATTATTTTTTTAATCAATCATTTATTTTCAATAATTAATTTTAAAAACCGAGAAAAAATATCCCCTTTTGAATGTGGATTTGACCCATTATCAGAAAATCACTTGCCATTCTCTATTAATTTTTATTTAATTGCTTTAATCTTTTTAATTTTTGATATTGAAATTATACTAATTGTTCCAATAATCTCTATTTTAATTAAATTTTACAATTTAACCACTTTCTATACTTTTATTTCTATTATCTGAATCCTTTTATTAACCCTTTGATTAGAATGATACATAAATTTTTTAAAATGATATTTTAATTGAAACCAAAACTTGAGGTAAATTATTGTTAATAATTTCATTGAATTAAAATTTCCAATTAATTTAAATTATATATATATACATATATATATATAGTATAAAATAATATAATTAATTTCGAATTAATAGATTGATTATTTATCATATATATATATATTATAATCAATTTCAAATTAATAATTTAATTAATAAACATATATATATATATATATATATATATATATATGTATATATATAGTATAATATAATATAATTAATTTCCAATTAATAGCTTGATTAATAATCATATATATATATATATATATATATATATATATATATATATTATAAAATAATAAATTTATCTTTATATTGAAAATATAATATTTTTATAAACTATATAAATTGGATATTAGTTAAATTATAACATTTAATTTGCTGTTAAAAATTAATAAAAATAATAATTATATCTAAATTATTTAATTTTAAATAGAAATAAAATGATCCTACTCATTAAAAAAGAGTTAGAAATTCTTTTTAACTTATTTCTATCTAAAAATACAAATATGTATTATCCTAATATTTTCAATATTATGCTTTTTAAGCTATTTAAATATAAATTTAACAAATATATACCTACCACTAATAAAATATACCACTCCATCATATTAATTATATTAAATTTTACTCTTACAACAACTTTTCTTAATTTTATTAAATAAAAAATATTTAAACCATAAATTAACTCAACTCATCCTTTTTCTACACAAATTTCATATTTATAAACTATATCAAACAAATAACTATAAGAATTTTTAAACAAATAATTTAAATAAAACATTCTTATAATAAATTTTAATAATTTAACTAAATTAGAATTTAAACTAAATCTTTCACTAAAAATGTCTCCCAAATAATAACCAATAAAATATAATTTTATTACTATATACTTATCAAATCTCTCTACAGGAACAATATACACCCATATAAATATATTTAAAAATATTCATCCATAAAAAAATATAAATAATAATATCACAATCATAACTCTTAATATATAACTATTTTTACCTAAATTTACTAAAGCTATAAAATTTAATTCTTTACAAAATAAAACTCACTTAATTAATCGGATTCTATAACAAATAGTCAAAAATGTAGAAATATAAACAATCATTATTATAATTAAATTATATTTTTCTGCGAAAAAATATTCTAAAAATATGTCCTTAGAATAAAATCCAGATCTAAAAGGAAATCCTGCTAAATTCAATAAACATATAATTATAATTATTCTTTTTAAAGGAAAAATTTTAACTAACCCTCCATACTTTCGAATATCTTGATTTCCTATTATTCTATGAATAAAATCTCCTGCACATATAAATATATTTGATTTAAATAAAGCATGAACAACCAAATGAAAAAAAGCTAACTCTCGATACCCTAACCTTAAAATTATTAATATAAATCCTAATTGTCTTAAAGTAGAAAAAGCAATAATCTTTTTAAGATCATATTCAAAATTTGCTATTAATCCCGCTATTAATATAGTTAATCTAGAAATTAATGTCAAATAAAAATTTATATTATTAATTATAATTATTTTTCTATACCGAATTAATAAATAAACTCCTGCTGTAACCAAAGTCGAAGAATGAACTAAAGAAGAAATAGGAGTAGGCGCAGTCATCGCTGCAGGTAATCAAGAAGAAAAAGGTATTTGAGCTCTTTTAGTTATCCCACAAATTAACAATATTAAAATTATTAAATTCCTTATTTCATCTATTAATATATAACCCCAAGATCCTCTAATCGAAGTTAAACTAATTAATATTAATAAACACACATCACCCACTCGATTACACAAAACTGTTAACATACCTGAATTTATCGAAATAAAATTTTGATAAAAAATTACTAAACAAAATGAAATTAAACCTAATCCATCTCACCCAATTAAAATTCTTAAAATTCTAGGTCTAATAATTATAATACATATAGATAAAATAAACAATAATAATAAATGCTTATAACGATTAATATATTTGTCACCTTCTATATATCCAACACTATAAATTAAAATTATTGATGAAATTAATAAAACCACTCCCAAATATATCAAACCTATAAAATCTAAATAAATTAAAAAATTAAATTTCATTCTATTCAACACTATTAAATCTCATTCTATAAACAAATCAATTTTTATTACATAAAAATACAAACTTAAAAATATAAAACTTATTCTATTAAAAAATATTAAAACAAATCTGTATAAAAAAAAATTCACAATTTAAAATAATAATTCTACTATATCTTTGACTCCACAAATCAATATTTTTAATAAACTATTTAAATTTAATTACTAAATAACATTATATTTAAAAATATAAAATTTAAAGGAATTCAATGTATTAAAATTATTACATAATTAAGTACAGTAGGATTTCTTCTATAACTTTTGAAATAATTAATTTTTCCATGAAAAATATAAATAAATATGTATATAGAATACATAAAATTTAAAAAACATATAACTATAAATAAAACTACTAAAAATTTTAATCAATTAACTAAATTAACTAATAAAAATACTTCTCCTACTAAATTTAAAGAAATAGGAGCTGAACTATTAGAAACACAAAGTAAAAATCACATTAAACCTATTAATGAATATAAATTTAATAACCCTTTATTAATTAATAATAAACGTCTATTTGTTTTTTCATAAATTATATTTACTATATAAAATATTCCAGATGAACACAATCCATGAGAAATTATCAATACATATCTTCCAATCAAACCAACTTTTATACATCTATAGATACCTGCTACCAATAATCTTATATGAACTACTGACGAATAAGCTACTATAATTTTTAAATCAACTTGCCGTATACAAACTAATCTTAAAATAATACCACCAATTAATCTAAATATAATAATATATAATCCAAACTTAATTGAATTATATACAAAAATTATTAATATTCGTACTAACCCATAAGTTCCTAATTTTAATAAAATTGAAGCTAAAATTATTGATCCATAAACAGGAGCTTCAACATGAGCTTTTAATAACCACCCATGAAATATATACAATGGAATTTTAACTAAAAATATTATTATTATATAAACATAATAAATTATATTTAATTTTATTATAATTAACTCTATTATTATAAATTCAAGCCTATTAAAAACATCTTTTAATAAATAAATAAAAGAAATAAAAGGTAATGAAAATAATAAAGTATAATATATAAGATAAAACCCAGACATTAAACGAAATTCACTTTTCCCTCAAAAAATAATCAATATAAAAATTAATAAAAGCCTTGCTTCAAAATAAAAATAAAATCTTATTAAATTTATTCTAATAAATGTAAATATTAAAAATATAAATATTATAAATCTTACTAAAAAACATTTAATATCATTACACACAATTAAAAACACCAATCTAAAAATCCAAATAGTTAATATAACTAATATAAAATTTAAATAACACAAACCCAAAGAATTAAATAAAATTCTTCTTCATTCAATAAAACTATCATATGAAAACAAAATATTAAATATTAAAGTTATTATAAACAAATTTACACTCAAAATATAACTAAAATTTTGTTTAATAAATGTTAAAATTAAAATTAATATTGAATAAAATATAAATATTTTCATACCCTAATATATTTATAAAATAAACTTTTTGATTCCCATAAATTATATTAAAATTAATCATTAAAGATAAACCATACACACTTTCTCTAATCGAAAATACTATATAATACAAAAAAATTCATCTATTCTCTCTATTAACCTCATACACAAAAATAAATAATAAATTTATAACAATTAAAAATTCAATTCTAATTAATATTATTATAAAATAATCTTTAAACTTAAATAATAAAATTAAAACTATTATATATAATATAAATAAATAATTATTCCCTAAAAAACCTCCCCACTCTATTAAATTTATTAAAGACTAAAAAATAATTCTAATTTACAAAATTAACGTTTTAAATTAAACTACTTTAACTTAATAAAAATTTTCAAAAAAATTAAAATTTTAATATATTTAATCTCCAAAATTAATATTTTTCTTAAATTATTTTTTGAAATATGATAATAACAAAAATAAATTCTTTTTATATATTTACTTCTATAATTCTTACAATAATATTACTAATAATAATTATTTACCTAAAAAAAATTCACCCTGTAATTTATATATTAACATTTAACTTATTTTTAATTACAAATTTAATATTTATATACATATACTTAAATATTAACTTATTTATTTATATAATTTTTATTTCATTAACTGGCGGAATAATAATTATATTTTTATACTTTACCAGACTAATTGCCAAAACAAAATTTAAATTATACAATTTAAACAAATTTATCTATACATTTATATCAATTATCTCAATATGATGACTTATTAATATTACAAAATTTTCTTTAACTATTGAATCAACAAAAATTAATTTTGATTTTAAAATTTTTTACACTCCTTACTTAACATTAACAACTACATCAATTATTTACATATTTTTAATTTTATTAATATCAATAAATATCGCTACGATAAAAAATATACCTTTACGCATAATCAAATATTATGAAAATATCCCATAAATTTAACAATGAATTAATTAATTTAATTAATCACTCTTTAATAAAATTACCTACTCCCATAAATATTAATATATGATGAAACTTTGGATCCTTACTAGGTCTATATCTTTTAGTTCAAATTATTTCAGGACTCCTCCTATCAATACATTATTGCCCAAACATTTTCTTAGCTTTTGAAAGAATCAATCATATTATAAAAAATGTAAATTGAGGATGGCTAATCCGTTTTATTCATATAAATGGAGCTTCAATATATTTTTTATGCATATATATACACATTAGACGAGGCATTTATTATCATTCATTTAAATTTACTAAAGTATGAATAATAGGATTAATTATTTATCTTTTATCAATAGCCACAGCATTTTTAGGATATGTTTTACCATGAGGACAAATATCTTTTTGAGGAGCTACAGTAATTACTAATCTCCTTTCAGCAATTCCTTATATTGGTACAAGAATTGTCCAATGAATCTGAGGAGGTTTTTCAATTAATAATGCAACCTTAAATCGATTTTATTCACTTCATTTTATTCTCCCATTTGTCATCCTAACTATAATAATATTACACCTAATATTTCTTCATTCTACTGGAAGAAATAATCCCACAGGTCTTAACAGAAATTATTACAAAATTTCTTTCCACTCATTATTTTCTATCAAAGATAGATTAGGATTTATTATATTTATTTTTATAAATTTTATTATTATTATTAAATTTCCATTATTTCTTGGAGATCCAGATAATTTCACTCAAGCAAATCCTATAAATACTCCTATCCATATTAAACCTGAATGGTACTTCCTCTTTGCTTACTCAATTCTTCGAGGAATTCCTAATAAATTAGGAGGAGTAATTATATTACTTCTCTCAATTTTAATTTTAATAATTATACCACTTATACACCAAATTCATTTAGTATCATCAAGAAAATTTTATCCAATTAATCAAATTATATTTTGAACATTTATTAATCTATTTATTTTACTAACATGATTAGGAGCTCAACCAATTGAATACCCATTTACAACTTTAAACAAAATTACCTCAAGAATATATTTCATATATTTCATCACTACTCCTTTTATAAATTTATTGTGAGACAAACAATTACTAAAATTTTTTAATAAATAATTAATAAGCTAAAAGCATATATTTTGAAAATATAAATTAGAAATAATATTTTCTATTAATTTTAATATTTTCATACTAAATTACAGTCCCTAATAAATCTTTAACCCCAAAAACAAATAAAATATAAATTAAAGATAAAGATAAAAATCTTTTTCAACACATTCTCATTAAATTATCATATCGAATTCGAGGTAAAACCCCTCGAATTCAAATCATTAAACATATATGAAAAATATAGATAAACTTAAATATTACTGAATAATAATACCCCCCAAAAAATATTAAACTAACTATAAATCTTATAAATATAATATTTATATACTCAGATATAAAAATCAATACAAATAAACTTCTAAAATATTCAGTGTTAAATCCTGACACTAACTCTCTTTCACCCTCAATTAAATCAAAAGGTGTACGATTTAACTCAATCAATAAATTTATTATTAACATTAAATACAAAGGTATTAACATTCAAAAAAATCTCACTCCTTTTTGAAATTTTACCAAATCAATAAATGAATATCTTTCAATAAATATTATTAAAACAAACAATATTAAAAATAACCTTACCTCATAAGAAATAGACTGAGCAACTGAACGAATTGCCCCCAATAATGAATAATTTCTATTAGAAGATCACCCTATCAATATAACAGGATAAACTCCAACTCTTAATAAACTTAATATAATCATAAAATCAAATTCTAAAAAAATTACTTCACCCACCATAGGAATTAATATTCACAATATAAAAGATAAAACTAAAACTCTTACTGGACTAATAATATAAATACAATAATTAATTTTTTCCAAATAAAACATTTCTTTAAAAATTAATTTAATTATATCACTAAATGGTTGCAACAACCCTAAATAACCAACTTTTATCGGGCCTTTACGATATTGAATATATCCTAATAACTTACGCTCCAAAATTGACAAAAATGCAACACTTACTAAAACTATAACCATTATAATTAAATAAAAAATTAAATTATAAATTAAATAAATAAATCTTGAATTAATTATTATCTATATAATAACATATATTTAATTAAATTCTAAATTTAATGCACTAATTTGCTTAAATAATTTAAATTAATTTATTTAATTTAAATAAATTATTTAAAATATATGGTCCTTTCGTACAAATATATAAAATTTAATTATAGATAGAAACCGATCTGGCTTACACCGATCTGAACTCAAATCATGTAAGATATAAAAAGTCGAACAGACTTAATACTTAAACTCCTGCATTTAAATTTTATCTTAATTCAACATCGAGGTCGCAATCATTTTTATCAATATGATCTATCCAAAAATATTACGCTGTTATCCCTAAGGTAATTTTTTCTTTATTTTTAACTAAATATCTATTCATATAAAACAATAATTATTGATTTTAAAAATTAAAATTTATTAAATTTAATTATTTCCCCAACAAAATAAATTTAAATAAAATTCATAAAATTTATAAATATAATTTAAACTTATAAAATTCTATAGGGTCTTCTCGTCCCATAATTTAAACTAAGAATTTTCACTTAATATTTAAATTTATCATATATATATGAGACAGAAAATACCTCATCAACTCTTTCATACAAGTTTTCAATTAAAAAACTATTGATTATGCTACCTTTGTACAGTCAATATACTGCAGCCATTAAATAATTCATAGGGCAGAGCCGACTTTAAATTATATTCAAAAAGACATGTTTTTGTTAAACAGGTGGGTATTATATTTGCCAAATTCCTTATATATATATATATATATATATATACTTATAATCATTACCATACATTAACTACTAATTTTATCATTATAACTATTTTTCCATAATTTTAAAAAACTATTTTTTAAAAATTATCATTTTAAAATTAAATCAATATATTAAACTTTACAAATTATTAAATTTTCAACTTTAAAAACAAATTTTATGAACATAAATATAACAAATATATTATATTTTTAATAAATAATTTTAAATTAAAGATCACCCCATAATTTATTTATATTTATAAACTCTAAAATTATAAATTTTAAATAATTATTATAAATATATGAATTAAATTCATTTCAAAAATAACTAGATATCAATAAATTCGACTAACATATCACTTCTAATTAATTATTAAAAATTATTATGCAATATAAAAATATATAACTAATTAACTCCTTTATTTTCGAGATATTTATTATTTATAAATTTATTTAAATAAACCCTGATACAAAAGGTAAAAAAATTATTTTATTCTTCATATTTTAAAAAATTCTTTTACAATACTTTATTTATAAAATATTTTATTTATTCTAACAAAATATTACAACATAACAAATTTTTAATTACTTTTATTAATATAATATATACATTTAAAATAAATTCATTCAACCCTATTTATTTAATTAATTTAAATTTTTAACCGCAATTAACAATAATTATCTACAAAATAATTAAATATTTAAATTTTTACTAAAAACATTTTCCAATACTTTTACTTTGTTACGACTTACTCCACCATTAATGAAATTGACGGGCGATTTGTACACTAATTATATATTAATTCACAATTTTAAATTTAAAATTATTACTTTTAAATTCTTTATTTATAAATATTAAAATTTATTTTTTAAAAATTACATTTAATAAGACTCATAAATTCTTAAATAAGCTACATTTTGATTTGAATTCCTTTTATTTATTTATAACTAATATCCTAAATATAATTATTTCTTATATCCTAAAAACAACAATATATAAACATTTCATTTAAGTTTATCTTATAGTGGATTATCTATTAAAATACAAGTCCCTCTAAAAATTTAATTAGCCGCCAAAAATTTTAATTTTAAATGATTCACATTTACTTATCAATTATTTTATCTCAATTTTATAATAGGGTATCTAATCCTAGTTTATCCTTAAATTTTATAAAATCTATAAAATTTAATTTTAATTTATTAATTAATCATATTTCACCATAAATTAACTATTTTTATTAAATTTTTAATTTTATTAATTCATTTAAATTAATTTAAATTAATTCGCAAGTTTAGTATAACCGCGATTGCTGGCACTAAATTTATCCTTACTTTATTTTAATTTTTAGATAAAATTTACATTTATATCTAATATTAATTTTTAAATTTTTAAAACATTCAGTAAATTCTAACCTAAAAATTTATATAAAATTCATTAAAAAAATTAATTTTCAAACCAAAATTAAATTAATTAAAATTTTAATAAATAATCAATCTTTTTTTTGTAAAAAAAATATTTTCCTTAAACTAAAATTTTTACACCCTTTATAATTTTCCACAAATTTACATATAAATTTCAATTTATTTTTATTATTAATTCAATTTTCAATTCATTTCATTTCAAAAAATTTATATTTTTAATTACAATAATACAAACCAAATAAATAAAACTTATAAATATAATTTTATAAGTCCTTCAATCTTATAAGATAAATAAAACTTATAAATATAATTTTATAAGTTCTATTTTTCTTATAAGAAAAATAAAACTTATAAATTATATATTTATATATAATATATTTATATATATATATAAATATTAATATGTATTCATACCCTAATGTATATTAATAATTTAATTAATCAATTAAACCTTTACACCCAAATATATATATAATTATATATATATATATAAATAATTTACATAATACCATTATCTAAATATAGGTAATATATAATTATTTATATATATATAAATAATTTACATAATACCATTATTTAGATATAGGTAGAATATAATTATTTATGGAAAATAAAATAATTATTTATATTAAATTAACCTTTTCTTATCAACTAGATATTATATCTAGTTGATAATATCGCATAATTATATTATATAAATAATTACATATTTTCCTAATTACATTAATTCGATATTTTTTTTTTAAAAAAAAATAAAATATCTAATTAATTAGGTAAATATATAATTAAATTAATTAATAAAATTAATTATTTAATTATTAATAATTAAATTTTTAAAAAATAATTATGATTATATAAAGTTAATCTTAATGCAGGGGTTAAATTCCTCAAATAGTTAATTATTTATAAGCCATCTGATCGAATAATGTACCGTGGCTGTTAATGATTGAGATTCCATGACGTGCAGGTCATATCTCAATCTTAAGCCGATGCTTATTCAATAACATATTCAATAATAAATTAATACATCGAGATTAATTGACACATGAGGGTTTAAAAAATAATAGTAGATTCAATGTCCTCGGATATTAAAAAATTAATTTGAATAATTAAAGTAAATTTAATTTTATATTATAAAAATTAAAATTACTCTATCATTATTTAAATAATAATTAATTATATCTATTTAAATTTAAAAAATAATTATCTCTATAAACATAAAAATATTTATAAAATATTATTTTTATAAAATTATTAATATTTATTGAATAAATGATTTATATATTAATAAAGGTGAATATTAAATAAAATATATTTAATATTCAATTTAATCATACATTTTACTTATTACTCTTAATTACAATATATATATATATATACATAACAATTAAATTTATACTTTAACTTTTTAAAAATAAATTCTTCTTCTATAATTTAAATTAATTATTTTTTTTTAAAAAATGTATAAAAATTAACTTATTTTTTTATAAAAAATAATTAAAAATCAATTTTTTACAAAATTTAAGTTTTTTTACATTTTTTTAATAAATTTAAATTTTTAAAGCTTCAATTTTTTTAATTTTAATAAAATTCAAAATTTTACGTACATATACACTTAAATATAATTTTATAAGTCCTTCAATCTTATAAGATAAATAAAACTTATAAATATAATTTTATAAGTCCTTCAATCTTATAAGATAAATAAAACTTATAAATATAATTTTATAAGTCCTTCAATCTTATAAGATAAATAAAACTTATAAATATAATTTTATAAGTCCTTCAATCTTATAAGATAAATAAAACTTATAAATATAATTTTATAAGTCCTTCAATCTTATAAGATAAATAAAACTTATAAATATAATTTTATAAGTCCTTCAATCTTATAAGATAAATAAAACCTATAAATATAATTTTATAAGTCCTTCAATCTTATAAGATAAATAAAACTTATAAATATAATTTTATAAGTTCTATTTTTCTTATAAGAAAAATAAAACTTATAAATTATATATTTATATATAATATATTTATATATATATATAAATATTAATATGTATTCATACCCTAATGTATATTAATAATTTAATTAATCAATTAAACCTTTACACCCAAATATATATATAATTATATATATATATATAAATAATTTACATAATACCATTATCTAAATATAGGTAATATATAATTATTTATATATATATAAATAATTTACATAATACCATTATTTAGATATAGGTAGAATATAATTATTTATGGAAAATAAAATAATTATTTATATTAAATTAACCTTTTCTTATCAACTAGATATTATATCTAGTTGATAATATCGCATAATTATATTATATAAATAATTACATATTTTCCTAATTACATTAATTCGATATTTTTTTTTTAAAAAAAAATAAAATATCTAATTAATTAGGTAAATATATAATTAAATTAATTAATAAAATTAATTATTTAATTATTAATAATTAAATTTTTAAAAAATAATTATGATTATATAAAGTTAATCTTAATGCAGGGGTTAAATTCCTCAAATAGTTAATTATTTATAAGCCATCTGATCGAATAATGTACCGTGGCTGTTAATGATTGAGATTCCATGACGTGCAGGTCATATCTCAATCTTAAGCCGATGCTTATTCAATAACATATTCAATAATAAATTAATACATCGAGATTAATTGACACATGAGGGTTTAAAAAATAATAGTAGATTCAATGTCCTCGGATATTAAAAAATTAATTTGAATAATTAAAGTAAATTTAATTTTATATTATAAAAATTAAAATTACTCTATCATTATTTAAATAATAATTAATTATATCTATTTAAATTTAAAAAATAATTATCTCTATAAACATAAAAATATTTATAAAATATTATTTTTATAAAATTATTAATATTTATTGAATAAATGATTTATATATTAATAAAGGTGAATATTAAATAAAATATATTTAATATTCAATTTAATCATACATTTTACTTATTACTCTTAATTACAATATATATATATATATACATAACAATTAAATTTATACTTTAACTTTTTAAAAATAAATTCTTCTTCTATAATTTAAATTAATTATTTTTTTTTAAAAAATGTATAAAAATTAACTTATTTTTTTATAAAAAATAATTAAAAATCAATTTTTTACAAAATTTAAGTTTTTTTACATTTTTTTAATAAATTTAAATTTTTAAAGCTTCAATTTTTTTAATTTTAATAAAATTCAAAATTTTACGTACATATACACTTAAATATAATTTTATAAGTCCTTCAATCTTATAAGATAAATAAAACTTATAAATATAATTTTATAAGTCCTTCAATCTTATAAGATAAATAAAACTTATAAATATAATTTTATAAGTCCTTCAATCTTATAAGATAAATAAAACTTATAAATATAATTTTATAAGTCCTTCAATCTTATAAGATAAATAAAACTTATAAATATAATTTTATAAGTCCTTCAATCTTATAAGATAAATAAAACTTATAAATATAATTTTATAAGTCCTTCAATCTTATAAGATAAATAAAACTTATAAATATAATTTTATAAGTCCTTCAATCTTATAAGATAAATAAAACTTATAAATATAATTTTATAAGTCCTTCAATCTTATAAGATAAATAAAACTTATAAATATAATTTTATAAGTCCTTCAATCTTATAAGATAAATAAAACTTATAAATATAATTTTATAAGTCCTTCAATCTTATAAGATAAATAAAACTTATAAATATAATTTTATAAGTCCTTCAATCTTATAAGATAAATAAAACTTATAAATATAATTTTATAAGTTCTATTTTTCTTATAAGAAAAATAAAACTTATAAATTATATATTTATATATAATATATTTATATATATATATAAATATTAATATGTATTCATACCCTAATGTATATTAATAATTTAATTAATCAATTAAACCTTTACACCCAAATATATATATAATTATATATATATATATAAATAATTTACATAATACCATTATCTAAATATAGGTAATATATAATTATTTATATATATATAAATAATTTACATAATACCATTATTTAGATATAGGTAGAATATAATTATTTATGGAAAATAAAATAATTATTTATATTAAATTAACCTTTTCTTATCAACTAGATATTATATCTAGTTGATAATATCGCATAATTATATTATATAAATAATTACATATTTTCCTAATTACATTAATTCGATATTTTTTTTTTAAAAAAAAATAAAATATCTAATTAATTAGGTAAATATATAATTAAATTAATTAATAAAATTAATTATTTAATTATTAATAATTAAATTTTTAAAAAATAATTATGATTATATAAAGTTAATCTTAATGCAGGGGTTAAATTCCTCAAATAGTTAATTATTTATAAGCCATCTGATCGAATAATGTACCGTGGCTGTTAATGATTGAGATTCCATGACGTGCAGGTCATATCTCAATCTTAAGCCGATGCTTATTCAATAACATATTCAATAATAAATTAATACATCGAGATTAATTGACACATGAGGGTTTAAAAAATAATAGTAGATTCAATGTCCTCGGATATTAAAAAATTAATTTGAATAATTAAAGTAAATTTAATTTTATATTATAAAAATTAAAATTACTCTATCATTATTTAAATAATAATTAATTATATCTATTTAAATTTAAAAAATAATTATCTCTATAAACATAAAAATATTTATAAAATATTATTTTTATAAAATTATTAATATTTATTGAATAAATGATTTATATATTAATAAAGGTGAATATTAAATAAAATATATTTAATATTCAATTTAATCATACATTTTACTTATTACTCTTAATTACAATATATATATATATATACATAACAATTAAATTTATACTTTAACTTTTTAAAAATAAATTCTTCTTCTATAATTTAAATTAATTATTTTTTTTTAAAAAATGTATAAAAATTAACTTATTTTTTTATAAAAAATAATTAAAAATCAATTTTTTACAAAATTTAAGTTTTTTTACATTTTTTTAATAAATTTAAATTTTTAAAGCTTCAATTTTTTTAATTTTAATAAAATTCAAAATTTTACGTACATATACACTTAAATATAATTTTATAAGTCCTTCAATCTTATAAGATAAATAAAACTTATAAATATAATTTTATAAGTCCTTCAATCTTATAAGATAAATAAAACTTATAAATATAATTTTATAAGTCCTTCAATCTTATAAGATAAATAAAACTTATAAATATAATTTTATAAGTCCTTCAATCTTATAAGATAAATAAAACTTATAAATATAATTTTATAAGTCCTTCAATCTTATAAGATAAATAAAACTTATAAATATAATTTTATAAGTCCTTCAATCTTATAAGATAAATAAAACTTATAAATATAATTTTATAAGTCCTTCAATCTTATAAGATAAATAAAACTTATAAATATAATTTTATAAGTCCTTCAATCTTATAAGATAAATAAAACTTATAAATATAATTTTATAAGTTCTATTTTTCTTATAAGAAAAATAAAACTTATAAATTATATATTTATATATAATATATTTATATATATATATAAATATTAATATGTATTCATACCCTAATGTATATTAATAATTTAATTAATCAATTAAACCTTTACACCCAAATATATATATAATTATATATATATATATAAATAATTTACATAATACCATTATCTAAATATAGGTAATATATAATTATTTATATATATATAAATAATTTACATAATACCATTATTTAGATATAGGTAGAATATAATTATTTATGGAAAATAAAATAATTATTTATATTAAATTAACCTTTTCTTATCAACTAGATATTATATCTAGTTGATAATATCGCATAATTATATTATATAAATAATTACATATTTTCCTAATTACATTAATTCGATATTTTTTTTTTAAAAAAAAATAAAATATCTAATTAATTAGGTAAATATATAATTAAATTAATTAATAAAATTAATTATTTAATTATTAATAATTAAATTTTTAAAAAATAATTATGATTATATAAAGTTAATCTTAATGCAGGGGTTAAATTCCTCAAATAGTTAATTATTTATAAGCCATCTGATCGAATAATGTACCGTGGCTGTTAATGATTGAGATTCCATGACGTGCAGGTCATATCTCAATCTTAAGCCGATGCTTATTCAATAACATATTCAATAATAAATTAATACATCGAGATTAATTGACACATGAGGGTTTAAAAAATAATAGTAGATTCAATGTCCTCGGATATTAAAAAATTAATTTGAATAATTAAAGTAAATTTAATTTTATATTATAAAAATTAAAATTACTCTATCATTATTTAAATAATAATTAATTATATCTATTTAAATTTAAAAAATAATTATCTCTATAAACATAAAAATATTTATAAAATATTATTTTTATAAAATTATTAATATTTATTGAATAAATGATTTATATATTAATAAAGGTGAATATTAAATAAAATATATTTAATATTCAATTTAATCATACATTTTACTTATTACTCTTAATTACAATATATATATATATATACATAACAATTAAATTTATACTTTAACTTTTTAAAAATAAATTCTTCTTCTATAATTTAAATTAATTATTTTTTTTTAAAAAATGTATAAAAATTAACTTATTTTTTTATAAAAAATAATTAAAAATCAATTTTTTACAAAATTTAAGTTTTTTTACATTTTTTTAATAAATTTAAATTTTTAAAGCTTCAATTTTTTTAATTTTAATAAAATTCAAAATTTTACGTACATATACACTTAAATATAATTTTATAAGTCCTTCAATCTTATAAGATAAATAAAACTTATAAATATAATTTTATAAGTCCTTCAATCTTATAAGATAAATAAAACTTATAAATATAATTTTATAAGTCCTTCAATCTTATAAGATAAATAAAACTTATAAATATAATTTTATAAGTCCTTCAATCTTATAAGATAAATAAAACTTATAAATATAATTTTATAAGTCCTTCAATCTTATAAGATAAATAAAACTTATAAATATAATTTTATAAGTCCTTCAATCTTATAAGATAAATAAAACTTATAAATATAATTTTATAAGTCCTTCAATCTTATAAGATAAATAAAACTTATAAATATAATTTTATAAGTCCTTCAATCTTATAAGATAAATAAAACCTATAAATATAATTTTATAAGTCCTTCAATCTTATAAGATAAATAAAACTTATAAATATAATTTTATAAGTTCTATTTTTCTTATAAGAAAAATAAAACTTATAAATTATATATTTATATATAATATATTTATATATATATATAAATATTAATATGTATTCATACCCTAATGTATATTAATAATTTAATTAATCAATTAAACCTTTACACCCAAATATATATATAATTATATATATATATATAAATAATTTACATAATACCATTATCTAAATATAGGTAATATATAATTATTTATATATATATAAATAATTTACATAATACCATTATTTAGATATAGGTAGAATATAATTATTTATGGAAAATAAAATAATTATTTATATTAAATTAACCTTTTCTTATCAACTAGATATTATATCTAGTTGATAATATCGCATAATTATATTATATAAATAATTACATATTTTCCTAATTACATTAATTCGATATTTTTTTTTTAAAAAAAAATAAAATATCTAATTAATTAGGTAAATATATAATTAAATTAATTAATAAAATTAATTATTTAATTATTAATAATTAAATTTTTAAAAAATAATTATGATTATATAAAGTTAATCTTAATGCAGGGGTTAAATTCCTCAAATAGTTAATTATTTATAAGCCATCTGATCGAATAATGTACCGTGGCTGTTAATGATTGAGATTCCATGACGTGCAGGTCATATCTCAATCTTAAGCCGATGCTTATTCAATAACATATTCAATAATAAATTAATACATCGAGATTAATTGACACATGAGGGTTTAAAAAATAATAGTAGATTCAATGTCCTCGGATATTAAAAAATTAATTTGAATAATTAAAGTAAATTTAATTTTATATTATAAAAATTAAAATTACTCTATCATTATTTAAATAATAATTAATTATATCTATTTAAATTTAAAAAATAATTATCTCTATAAACATAAAAATATTTATAAAATATTATTTTTATAAAATTATTAATATTTATTGAATAAATGATTTATATATTAATAAAGGTGAATATTAAATAAAATATATTTAATATTCAATTTAATCATACATTTTACTTATTACTCTTAATTACAATATATATATATATATACATAACAATTAAATTTATACTTTAACTTTTTAAAAATAAATTCTTCTTCTATAATTTAAATTAATTATTTTTTTTAAAAAATATATAAAAATTAACTTATTTTTTTATAAAAAATAATTAAAAATCAATTTTTTACAAAATTTAAGTTTTTTTACATTTTTTTAATAAATTTAAATTTTTAAAGCTTCAATTTTTTTAATTTTAATAAAATTATAATTATTCATAATAATAACTATATTCATTAATAATTATAATTCTTTAAAATTCAAAATTTTACGTGCATATACACTTAAATATAATTTTATAAGTCCTTCAATCTTGTAAAATAAATAAAACTTATAAATATAATTTTATAAGTCCTTCAATCTTGTAAAATAAATAAAACTTATAAATATAATTTTATAAGTCCTTCAATCTTATAAGATAAATAAAACTTATAAAAATACACATACATATATATATATATATATATATACAAATATTTATACGTACATAAATACTCATCTTTATCCGGGTGTAAAGGTTTAATTGATTAATTAAATTATTAATATACATTAGGGTATGAATACATATTAATATTTATATAATTAAAGGTTTATTTGATTAATAAGCCATTAAAATTGTATTGAAATTTTATATAAAATAAAAATATTTGTTTAAACAAATTTTATATAAATAAGCTAAAAAAGCTATTAGACTCATACTCTGAAAATATAAATAATAATTATTTTATATAGTAACAATAATTCAAATTATATAATTATTTCATCAAAATAATCCTTTTACTCAGGCATATTACTTAAAAATTAATTAAACTAAATTAACTTTAAATTTTAATTATAATTAAAATTATTTTTAAATCTCAAAAATAATATATATATGCTTATTAAACTATCCTTTTATTATACTTTCCACATTCATTGCTTTATCTACTCAAAATTTATATATTTTATGATTCATAATAGAAATTATAACTGTAATAATTATTTGATCCATAACTAAATTAGACATTAAAACTTTAAATACATATCTTATATATTTTTTAATTTCAGTAGCTTCTAGAAGAATTTTATTTATATTATTTACTATAAACAATAATTTTCACAGAATTATAAATAAATCTAATTACTTACTTATAATAATCACACTTTTTTCACTTTTTATAAAAATTGGAATATATCCTTTAAATTTTTGATTTATTTCTTTAATTCATTCAATAAATTGAATTAATTTATTTTTTTTAATAACTTTAATAAAATTAGTCCCTATAATTATTATAGAATTCTTATTAAAATTAAATAATGAAATTTATTTTATTTGCCTAATTAACATAATTTTATCACCTATTATTTGTTTAAATAAAAAATCAATCAAAATAATTATAAGATACTCATCTATTATACAAACATCTATTATAATTATATTATTAATGATTAATAAAAATATATTTTTAGTGTATTTTATTCTTTATAGAATAATTACTTTAATTTTAATTTTTATATTTAAAACAATAGAAATTGATTCTTCCACTTTATTTAATATATTAACTTCCAATAAAATAAAAATTATTTTATACACTATAATTATTATTTATACAAATTTTCCTCCTATTACATTATTTATATTAAAATGAATAATTTTAGAAACATTAATAAATTCAAGATCAAAATTTATATTTATAATAATTATTTATCTTTTTACAAGATTAATCATATCATGAAATTATTTAAATATAACTTTATTATACTTTTTTCCTTCAATAAAATCAAAAATATATTTTAAAAATAATCTAAATTTACTAAATTATTCTTTATTTATAATTTTTTTAACATTTATAATAATATTTATAATATATTGATTATACTAATTTTTAACATAATTAAATATGTAATTTTAAATTTGCAATTTAAAATTTTCATTAAACTATAAAAATTAATATTAGAAAATTTAATTCATTTATAAATTTACAATTTACTCCTTTTATCAGGCATAATATTAATTATTATTATTAAGATTTTAAGTTATCTCAACTATTAAACTTCAAATTTAAAAATATAAACAAAATTATAAATCTTAATATATATTATAAAATGACTTTATTCAACAAATCACAAAAATATTGGAATATTATATTTTATTTCTGCTATATGATCCGGTATAATTGGATCTTCATTAAGAATATTAATTCGAATAGAATTAAGAAGGCCAGGAGCTTTAATTAACAATGATCAAACTTATAACTCAATTGTAACATCACATGCTTTTGTAATAATTTTTTTTATAGTAATACCATTTATAATCGGAGGATTTGGAAATTGAATAATCCCCTTAATAATTGGAGCCCCTGACATAGCATTCCCTCGTATAAATAATATAAGATTTTGATTAATCCCACCTTCTTTACTATTATTAATACTTAGAATATTTTTATTCCCAGGTTCAGGAACAGGATGAACAATTTATCCACCTCTTTCTTCAAATTTATATCATCCATCTTTATCTATAGATTTAACAATTTTTTCTCTACACATTGCAGGAATTTCCTCAATTATAGGATCAATTAATTTTATTGTTACAATCTTAAAAATAAAAAATTGTGGCTTAAAATTTGATCAAATACCTTTATTTGCTTGATCAGTACTAATTACTACAATTTTACTGCTTCTTTCTCTACCTGTACTAGCTGGAGCTATCACTATACTATTAACAGATCGAAATTTAAATACTTCTTTTTTTGACCCCACGGGAGGAGGAGATCCAATTTTATTTCAACATTTATTTTGATTTTTTGGACACCCTGAAGTTTACATTTTAATTTTACCTGGATTCGGATTAATTTCCCATATTATTTTTAATGAAAGAGGAAAAAAAGAAACTTTTGGAAATTTAGGCATAGTATATGCAATACTTGGTATTGGATTTTTAGGATTTATTGTATGAGCCCACCATATATTCACAGTGGGATTAGATGTAGATACACGAGCTTACTTTACTTCTGCAACAATAATTATTGCTATTCCAACAGGAATTAAAGTATTTAGATGACTAGCTACATATTACGGTTCAAAACTTATTATAAACCCTTCCATCATTTGATCATTTGGTTTTATTTTTTTATTTACTATAGGAGGATTAACAGGAATTATACTATCAAATTCATCAATTGACATCATATTACATGACACATACTATGTAGTAG